>NC_140580.1:165238650-165466650 GCF_964204655.1 Triturus cristatus | reverse complement strand
TGACAGAAAAAGAGTTGCCCATGCCCATTTTAAATCTGCTAAGTAATCTACGTAACATAAGATGAGCCCTGAATCAAAAACATATCTCAAATTATAAGTGCCATGTATGAATTGTACCCGCACTTGACCACAGAGCCTGTAATGCTCAAAAATCACCCTTCATGATATAATTGAAAGTTCAGCCTCAAGTTGGAACTGGCGTGAGGTGCGGAACTAGAAGTCTGCTGTTGTTCCATTGGACAAATATGTCCAGAAGATAAATTACATCAAACCCTTCATAGGGAAGAGAGGGCTAGACTCCATGCCTTGGCCATGAAGATGATGGAGGCCATGCTGAAACTGATCTAAAGTTTCCCTTCAAAGTCAATTCATGGAGAGATGTCAAAACATCTACCTGCAGCCCATCACACCCACCCACCTGTACCACTACCTGCACATGCTCCCGGCAAATGTTCACAGCCACCACCACCCTTGCACATGCCCCCCACTTTTCATCCATTATCAGCCCTATCCAAGCACCTCCCCCACCTGTACAGCCACCATCACACCCTGTTCAGGCGCCTCCCCCACCTGTACAGACACCATCATCCCCTGTCCAGGCATCTCCCCTACCTGTACAGCTAGATTCACCACACCAACCTGCACCTTGGCAACAGCGAAGCAAATGTACTTATTCACACCGATCATCACCACCACATTTGCAAAGTCGCAAGAATGATCCCTCATAATTGCTGTAAAATATGTTATCCACAATATATGTAGTCAAGACTATGTTGTGTATTATGTGCTGATGGTCAATTGTTTACCCTTGTGGTAGTCTAAGGATGTGACGAAGAATGTGTGTAAGTGAGACATGTAAAAGTGTTAAACCATGTGTGTAACAAGCTATCATGAACGAAGCACTTAGTTACTCCGAAGGTATATGTCCATACTTTGAGTACAGCATTTACAATGAAGTAAACAAGATAGAAGCAAAATAAAACTTTATGTACCATACAATGGTTTAAAAAAAAACCAACCATTCCATTGGGACACTTAGGGTGGTGACACAAGAGGGCTACAAGGTTACAAGTCTTCCTAGCACTTATGGTATGCCTTGGAATGCAGGTCATAAACGCCCACTGCACTATGGTGCTGCACAATGGTGGCCCAGATTCTAGTAGTCGCTGTATTGCTCAGCTGGTTCTCCAGCCCCCATACAGCTGAGGGTACTTTTCTAGCACCCCGTCAGCTAATTTGTCCAATTCCCTTTCGCTGAAAAGGGGTGCTTTCTCTTCAAGTCCCTCAGCCATGTCGGGGGCAGTTTGGTTTTACAGAGCAGCAGTATGGCAAATAACCTTATCTGGTGCTGAGGTTAACTCAGAATGAACAACAAAATGGCTGCCAGCAACTTCCTGTGCTGTATTTCCTGCCTTGAATTTCCTGTGTGTCATTTCCTGTATGAAATTGTTGGGTACCGTGTTTGGAATCTCCAGCTCAGGTGTGTACCTTCCACATGCAGACCAGAGCCTCCACATGCAGAGACTTTAAAAACGTGCTGAAACTCAACTTTCAGAAAGAGGAACATTATACAATTAAGATAAATGTAAGAGCAGAGCATGGAAATCATTTCGGAAGAAAAAAGGGTGCGGCAAGATGCTACATCACATCCCAGAAAGGTTTGCCCCTTTGTATCATTATACATGCAGTCCACAATTTGCACTCCCTTCAGTATTGACTGTAGTGTTACACCAAATTTGAGGGCCTGATTCACAAAGGGCCTCATCACTCATGGTGGAGGCCCCTCAGTCGTGCGGGAGCCATTACAGTTGGGGACAACTCCTCTACTATGAGATTATGGAGTCCCTTTGTATATCAGGCCCCCATTGTCAAAAGGTCCTGTGAGGTCTCACACATGCATTCATCCCCTGAGGCTATGGAGTACTTAGAGACATAGTCAACGCAAATTGCTGACATGTGCACATGACATATTGCATGGCCAATCTTTTGACTTCTGTCAACAGATGCTGTTTACATACATTAAGCAGGGGTTGTAAAGTAGTCTGAGGATGGAATTTATGAACAGTGTTAAATGTACCCAAACAGGTTTCTGAAAAAGGTTTCAACCAGCTGATCATTGAAGAACCTAGGCCACGTATGAGCCTGGCGGCGCAGGGTACGCCTTAATCTTCTGAGTTCACCTGCTTTGTTGAACAGAGAAAGGTACACTCTGTTGTGTGTAGAAGATCAGGTTTATAAGCTGCAGCTAAGTACAGTTGTCCCAGAAGTACACTCGGTATGTTCTTAGGAGATTGCCACTTCACTCCGTGGCGCACAATCTTTTATAGCACATAGATAGTATAAGATTAACAAAGAACACTCCCAATACATACATGTTTAGCCAATGGGAAGAGTTTAAAAACAAGATATAACCAATGAGAAAAGTTTAAAAACAAGATATCAAGTAACCCAAAGCCTCTCCTCCAACTGTGTGTGTCACCCCTCCCCACAAGTCAATCAATGATAGTGTATTTGCAGGTGGCAGGACACATTTGTATGCCTTGGAGGACAGTTGTGAAATGAGAGAATACAAGTAGAGAATAGCGAAGGCCAGAAGATAAGATAAAATCAGGAAAGAATGGTGCGAACCAACAGACAGTTGAGACAGGGATCAGTCGGACCAGACAGGGATTAGTGGACTCAGCCAGTCCCTGACATCAGTCTCGTAGAGGCAGGAGGTTATTTTGACACGTTGCAGTGAGATCAGCAGAAAAACTTCGTTCATTGTGCTGCCTGAGTGAGGGCAACATAAAATGGCGGTGGAACACAAAATGGTGGCTGAATATAAGCAAGATCGAAAATCGAATTTCCTCAGACCCTCCTTTTGCCATAACTCAGAAAAAACATCACAGATTCACGTTAATCTGAATCAATGTCAATAGCCATGAGGTCGTCAAGCTGTTGCTGCAACATCATTTTAATGTTCTCTGTTTTCTGTGACTCAGGTCTTGGGACACACAGAGTGGCACAATGACCGCAGATGGCGGGGCCACACTGCATACAGAGACAACAGGAAAAGATAATGGCCAAAATTACTCCAAGGATGGTTAGTACCTTCCATCCCCATTTAGACAGTAATCCCCAGAACCATCCCAATAAAGACCAATCTCCTTCGTCTTGATGGATCGATTCGGAGATCATATGTAATTTGGAGATGGCTTGGTATACCGTAGGGGCATCGTCAGGTATATAAATACATCAGCTAGATCCGATCAATTTACAGACTCCACCACGATCTGCCAGAATTACATCTAGTGCAATCCGGTTCTGCAAAGTCATGAGACGATCCGCCTGAAGTTTAGCTGTGAGATTTCTCAAGGCTCCCACAGTGACATCTATGGTAGTCTCAACAACACGAACCAGCTGTCTCATGTTTCTGCTGTTGGCAATTGGGCCCCAAAAAGGAAGAAATCCTTTGAGGAAATCACTTCCCTCTTGTCCTGCCGTGTCTTTGGAATCAACAATCGCTCTGCCATATCTGTTTCTATGATGACCTGAAGGAGCAGTGTATGTAGGAGGGAGAAGGAGAGCTATATAGCATGTTCCTGAAAAATCCGTTGGTAGCCATGTGTAAGCTTTATCGTGGCAGATAAAATATGTGCCCTGGGATGGCACTAATGGCGGTGAATTCTGAGACGTGTAAATGTATGTATGGGAACAAAAGCTCTTTCCTTGTCCAGTGTTGGTAGTCTGGCCATTTATTTGCAAACAGAAATTACCTTGATGAGGTACAGTCCAAATTGGTGGAGATTTTCCTTGTTTAACTTTATCACTAAGGCTAGTAACGTAACGAGTCACGTTCCAATCAGCATATGTTCGTCTCTCATCAACAGGAACCTTATTATTCTCCACAATTTTAGCCATAGCTCCCATTCCCTTTATTAGAGAACTATGACTAAAATCTGGACCACTAATATATGAACTAACAGGACGTCTAAATCGGCTCTGATATGCGTTCGAAAACATTACGAAATTGGCCCAAGCGGAACCTTCATAAGAAAATGGAAGGACTAAATATGGCATTCCTTTATCTGTGGTATGAGGCATAAGTCCACACACCCAACAGTCGGTTGTGTTGACTACCAATTGGTGTTGGTGCAACAATTGGATAAATGAATTATTAAAATATTCTGTTCTCCTGATTAGTTCATGTTGGGGAAGTGTATACAATTGATGTGGGGAGATAGTAGAATGAAGAGGCAAGGAGATAGAATTAGGGACAACTTTTTGCTGCATAGCATGAATAACCCAACCTACACAAGCCAATAAGTTACACAAAATTATAAAAACACACAATGTTACGCCACATCGACTGTACAATATTTTACAATATTTTTGTCTCATCTCTTTCTTCTTATTTTTCTTTTCTAATTTAACAACCATCCTCTAAAAGGGTTGCTCACGGCAATCTTCCTCACTCACTTGGCTGTGATTATTAGCCGTCCTATGACACTGCAAGTCCTGTGGGCCTAGCCACTATACAGGTCACAAACCAAGACTCCTACCGGGACCCTGCAAACTGGACAGATGATAAATGTAACTGAAGAGATGGGAATCTTAGGTGTTTTTAATCAGTCTAGGTCTTAAATTGTACCTAGTTTTATTTGGTATAGTTTGATCTTGAAACAGTGTCCGTGGCTCTGTAGTGTTCAAGCGGAGATGAGACGGTACAGCTTCTTGTAGAATGTCGTCATCTTCTTTCTCCGACCGAGTTCCATTCAGGCGTGCATCACTAAAAGGTATGAATCGGGGGACCTTTTCGCCTTCAGAATCATCTATACCCTTACGGACCCACTGATCAAAAGGCAAGGGCAAAGGTACTTTCTTGCAGTGCATGCCGTGAATCCAGTTCTTTTTCCCTTCGACTTTCACTGCTGTACGTGTAGTTAGGAGAACCTGTCGAGGCGCCCCCCAACGAGGTTCCAAATTCTTTGTCCTCTGAAAAGTCTTCACACAGACCCAGTCCCCGAGTTGGATAGAATGACCTGGGTCTGTGGAGGCCTCTGGCAAAGTGTTTTGAACCTGTTGATGAAGAACGCGCAATTTAGTGGTGAGGTCATGTAAATAGTCAATCAGCATTGGATACTGTATGTCAGAGTACTTTCTAGGGCGAGGGACTCAACATACATTAGCTGGGCGCCCGAAAACAACCTCGTATGGGCTGAGTCCCAAACGAGAATGCACAGCTGTTCTAGTGGACAGGAGAGCCAAAGGTAAAGCATCGGGTCAGGCAAGACCTGTGCTGGCTTGTATCTTTGCAAGTTTAAGTTTGAGAGTGCCATTATAACATTCTACCAAACCCGCTGACTGTGGATGGTTTGCCGCATGGAATTTCTGTTTTATACCAAGACCTGCACACACCTTTTGCATGACTTGGCCCACAAATTCGCTTCCATTGTCACTCCAGACAATGCGCGACAAACCAAACCTAGGAAAGAACTCTTTCAGAAGAACTTTGACAGTGTTGTCTTTCAGAGGGTAAGCCTCTATCCATCTGGAAAAGGCACATACCACCTCTAGAACATATTTGAGATTGTTGCATCGCTCCATGTGAATATAGTCGATTTGCAACACCTCAAAAGGATATGTCGGGGGAGCAAAATGACCTGCCGGAATTGGGGTTTCTTTTTCTGGATTGTACATCAAGCAAATGATACAATGCTTCACCACATTATCTGCACATTTTGGAATCCCTTCATTCAGCCACACTGGAGCCAGAAGTTTACATATTCCTTTTGCACTGATGTGGGCTGGACCATGCGCCATAGTAACTACAGGCAGTACATAGGCGTCTGGTAACAGCCAACGCTGGTGTTCTGACAATTCTATCCAACATCCTGTTCCGTCTAACATTCCTGTACTTTCTTTCCACTTTCTCAACTCTTTCTCTGTAGCATCTCCCTGAATCGATTTCACACTTTCTATTGTGTCGTCACACATCCCTCTTTCCCTGACCCAATTCGCAGGGCCCGCAACATACATGCGACTTGTAGCATCTCTGGCTGTCCATTTTGCTACCTCGTCCGCAAAAGCATTTCCGCGACCAACATCATCAGTAATCTTCTTATGCGCCCTACATTTCACAATTGCTATCTGGGTAGGCAAGGCAAGTGACTCAAGAAGATCAGTTACCAATTGACCATGCTGTATTTTAGTACCGTGGGAGGTAAGGAATCCTCTTTCCTTCCACAAACGTCCGAAGCTATGCGCCACACCGAACGCATACTGGCTGTCGGTATACACATTCACTCTCTTTCCTTTAGATAACACACACGCTCTGGTCAAAGCTATCAGTTCGGCCGCCTGAGCTGAATTATGTCTGATGCGTGCTGTCTCCACAATTGTATGCATGGTGGTAACAGCATAAGCTGAAGTTGTCTCACCATTCGGGAGTTTGAAACAAGACCCATCCACCCATAGGATCCCATCTGGATCCACTAGCGGCACATCTTTCAAATCAATGCTACCTTTTGTCTCCTCCTCAGTACGGAGAAAACAATCATGTTGTTCTTGAATACCTTTCCCTTCCGGAAGAGGTAACAAAGTGGCTGGATTTAAAGTATTACATCGTTTGATGTGCACATGACTAGCCAAGAGCGTCAGCTCATATCCAGACAAGCGAGCACTTGTAAGATGCTGCGTTTTCGTCCTATTTAGCAAGGTATCCACTGCATGTGGTACCATAACAATGAGAGTATTATCTAGCACCACTCCAGCAGACTGACAAATAGAAATCGCTGCTGCTGCTGTAGCTTTAAGACAACTAGGCAATGCCTTGGCTACTGGGTCTAATGTAGCTGAAAAATAGGCACATAGCCGCTGTTTATCTCCAAATCGTTGTGTTAAGACTGACAACTCACAACCCTCTCTTTCATGGACATAGAGCGTGAAGGGCTTACTGTAATCCGGAGTACCCAACACAGGAGCAGAACACAGAGCAGCACGTAAATCAGTAAAACTCTTCTGACATTCGTCAGTCCAAGGAAGGGGTTGGGGTATGTCTTTCAAAGTGAGTGCTAACAAAGGTTTGGCCAACAAAGAAAAATTTGGGATCCATTGCCTACAATAAGAGGTAATGCCCAGAAAGGCACGCACCTCTCTTTGTGTGGATGGCACAGACATTTGCGCAATTGATTGAATTAGTTCTGGGGTTAATAGCCTTTCCTCCTTTGATAAGAGATAACCCAAATAGGTAACCTCTTGACGGACATATTGTAGTTTAGAAGGCGAAACCTTATTATTAAGATCAGACAAGTGACGTAACAATGCAACAGTCACATTCCTGCAGACACCCTCTGAATCAGCAGCAATTAACAAATCATCCATATATTGAATAAGCGTAGCACCTGGGGGCAAAGGGAAAGCATCAAGCTGACATTTCAGAGATTGACTATAAATGGAGGGGCTTTCACAATAGCCTTGGGGTGCGCGCTTGAACCTGAAACTTCGGCCTCCTAGAGAGAAACCAAAAATATCCCTACTCTCTTCGGCAATGGGAATACTGAAGAAAGCATTTTTTAGATCAATAACAGAAAACCAAGCCGCTGAGGCAGGTATCATAGTTAAAAGGGCAGTAATATCTGGGACAACAGGAAACTGTGGTACAACAATTTTGTTAACCTCCCGAAGATCAATCTCAAAACGATAAACAGGAGGTTGAGAAGGGTCAGTGCGTTTAAGAACAGGAAGAATAGGACTATTACTTAAGTTTCCTCAATCACACCCTTCTGAACCAAATCATAAATGATATCCAAAAGCGCTCTTTCACCTTCATTGGAAATTCTGTATTGAGGAATGCGTGGCAATTTAACATTGGGCTTGAGAGTAACAACATAAGGCGGGATGTCAAGACAACCAACATCATTTGGACCCGTAGCCCAAAGCGTTGCAGGAAGAGAGAGCAATTCAGGTGGGAATTGATCTTTAGACAAATACATTGGAGAAGTCAATTTCTGCCCCAAAGTAAGATGTACACCAGAAGGAGAACAAGATATCGTTGCATGCAATCTTTTCAATAGATCCAAACCCAACAGATTCTCGCCACAACCAGTTGTTAAAAGAAGAGGAGCTTCCAAATCATTAGGGCCAATTGAAATAGGCAGAGGGCTAGAGACCGGATTACGAACTGGGGCGCCAGAAAATCCTACTGATACATTCGTTGTGCCAGACAAAGGTGCCCCAGGGAGTTTAGAGTGAATGATACTTCTCATCGCGCCAGTATCTAAAAGAAATGGCTCTGAAGCACCCATTGTAGTGATATTAACATAAGGTCCACTCTGATCTACTGGAATCGATACAACTCCCTCACTTTGTCTATGGCTGTCCTAGTTAGCGTGAAGGCTTTCATTTTCACCTTCAACATGATAATCATCATTGTAATACTGTGTAGACTGAGTATTTTGTTGATCAAAGTACTTCACAGAATTTGGAGGGGGAAGGGAACGCTGTTCTTGGGTCAACACACCTCGACCTCTACCCCTGGGTGCTAACTGATAAATACCTCGACCTTGTGGAGCAGATAGTCCTTCACTACGCTGTAATAAAACCGGGCAACTATTCTTAAAATGACCCTCCTCTTTACAATAGGCACATTGGTTAGGACCTAATAAAGGTTGCAGAATAAAAGGCTCAGGCTTTTGATACACCCTCTGAAACTGTGGAGGCTGTTGAAACTGGCGCTGAGCAAGACGAGGAGGATAAGCCTGTTGCAAAAGAACCTTTGTTTTTAATTCTTTAGTCTTTTTCTCTTGCTTATCTTTCTCCTCTTTATCCCTGTTCTCATAATATTGAGCAGTAGCCAATATCTGAGCAGAGGAAGAAACAGCCCATGAACTTTCAACTTATGTGACAGCTCGGGAAGCAAATTAATTACGAATTTATCTACAAATAATCGCTGTCCACCCTCCGTAGTCATATCCTGACCACTGTGATCAATAAACGTCTCCTCAAAACGAGTGAAGAAATCAGAGACACTCTCATCTTTCTTCTGTTTACACGCAGTTAGTTTATCCCAATTAACTCGCAAGGCGGGCATCATTGTTTTCATTAAAGTAATAATCCTACCAGGTCGTTCTGAAATCAAAGCATCAGGTTTAGCACCACCCACTTGGGATCTATCTGCGTCAATTATAGCATTCCAATCACCACCTAATGCTTGGGCGTGATCCTCATTCCGAATTCGAGCCCGTAATGCTTGTGGGACTACATTCCCCATCAACATATCAATATCGGCTAAATTCATAATGCAGGCATTAACAGTCTGGGACAACTCTTTATAATAACCAGCAGGGTTTTTACGGGGATCCGGTAGAGACTGTTTAAGAGACAAAACTTCAGATCTTTTCCAGAGGACATGTACCCATATACGCTGGAAATGCGCGGGAACAGCTGGATTAGCACCTGCTGCTGCAACCGCTTCTCTCCACACTGGAGGAACCTCTCTCATTGGATAATGTTTCAATGTCAGCCTAACAGCAGGATCGGAGTCAAGGAAAGTCTGTGAGGAAAATAGGGATCTAAAAGTGACAAGTGTCTTTACGGCGTCCTCAACCTTAGTACCCACAATGAGTCCCTTATCGAAATTAGCCTGAACATCCAACAGACCCTGAGGAACTAAACCCAAATCCATATCCTCCCATCCTTTAACAAGAGTGTCACACATAACATTAAAAACATAGCTCTGCGTGGGCGCTTCCCACTGATGAAAGGTGGCCATTATATCATTCACACTATACTGGGGACCCTTCTCGATCCATTTGCGAGCAAGAGAGTCCAATACCACCCGTTCATCGAAGGCTGGAAGCTGACTACGAGACTGTCTTCGAGAAAAAGCCGGAGACATATTAAGAGTCTCAAAGAAAGGAGACAGAAACCCAGAGACAGTATCTGTGATCCGTTTACGGACAGTAGGAGAATTGGACATAAGGACAGGGGACAAGGTATTGGGCGAACTAATAGGAGAAGAACTGGCAGTTATACGAGGAGCCGAAGGCAAAGGAGAGTGTGGTTCAAGAGATGGAGGTAAAGCAACCGGTGGCAAAGGAAGTGGGGTGGCAATGCTTGAAGGGGCAAATGTGGAAGAACCGGAGCAGGCGGAGGTGCAACTAATGGCTGAACTGGTTGTAATAATGGGGGTGCATTAGCACCTTGTGCATAGGGAGGAGGCAATCTCAATAGGTGAGACATCAAAGGGTCTTCCTCCAGTTCCTTACTTTTATCAGAAGGGGAAATAGGCAACACCAGATAGCATTTATCTATCGCCATACGATACTGTCTCTCTGAAATTTCCATTTCACGATCAATCTCATTATCTTTAAACTGCTGGGCAGCCTGTATAATCGTTATACATTGTGCTTTCTGGTCTCGTTTTGCCTGCTTAATTTCTCTCTGTTTGGCTTCCTTACGCCAGAGGCGGAAAGAGTCATTATCTAATATGTCAGGCTCAAAGCTACCATTCTGTGGCCACTGCAAAACACCATCGTTCCTTGTGTATCGGATTCATGCCTCATTAAAGGCAATGGGGCCAACACCATGTTTAGAATAAAGCTCATAAGTGGGAGTTCCAACCGAAGGAATTGGACAAGAGTCCTCCAGCCGGGAGTCCCTATCACAATCAAAACAACAAAACTTCCTAAACTTACTCAGACCAGGCATCGTTATTTCACTGGACTGTTCACAAACATCAAGGGGTTAAATCAATTAACACAGCACAATTGTACTCCCCCCTCGGCTTCGGCTTTTGCAATAGCCGAATCAAAGACCCAAAGACAAAACAAAATAGTGGGAGCTACCCACCACCAATACTTAACTAAGTATCTTCTTACGCCAACAGAGGCCCGTCTAACGTCTCGCATTACCATACATCACCAAAAAGGGCCAAAGCAAGGCGGCAGTCAGGGCAGCAGTCGTCAGCAGCCGTCAGGAAGGAGAAACCGCGCTGAAAAAGACCTTCGGACCACTTCGACATACAGGGGTCGCTTGACGTGGTTCGCAATTCCTCCAGAATTTTCTTGAGGGGCTCCTCACGACCTTCAGGCAAAACCGCTACCTCTGAAGCCACCTCACAGAGGGCACCAATTGAAGAACCTAGGCCACGTATGAGCCTGGCGGCGCAGGGTACGCCTTAATCTTTTGAGTTCACCTGCTTTGTTGAACAGAGACACAGGACACTCGGTTGGGAGTAGAAGATCAGGTTTATTAGCTGCAGCTAAGTACAGTTGTCCCAGAAGTACACTCGGTATGTTCTTAGGAGACTGCCACTTCACTCCGTGGCGCACAATCTTTTATAGCACATAGATAGTATAAGATTAACAAAGAACACTCCCAATACATACATGTTTAGCCAATGGGAAGAGTTTAAAAACAAGATATAACCAATGAGAAAAGTTTAAAAACAAGATATCAAGTAACCCAAAGCCTCTCCTCCAACTGTGTGTGTCACCCCTCCCGACAAGTCAATCAATGATAGTGTATTTGCAGGTGGCAGGACACATTTGTATGCCTTGGAGGACAGTTGTGAAATGAGAGAATACAAGTAGAAAATAGCGAAGGCCAGAAGATAAGATAAAATCAGGAAAGAATGGTGCGAACCAACAGACAGTTGAGACCAGACGGGGATTAGTGGACTCAGCCAGTCCCTGACATCAGTCTCGTAAACAGAGGCAGGAGGTTATTTTGACACGTTGCAGTGAGATCAGCAGAAAAACTTCGTTCATTGTGCTGCCTGAGTGAGGGCAACATAAAATGGCGGTGGAACACAAAATGGTGGCTGAATATAAGCGAGATCGAAAATCGAATTTCCTCAGATCATGAAGTCACATACCCTGCCCTCTGTTCTGTGCAATGGCCCGGTTGCCTGGATTCAGACCTACCTGAAGGTCCAGAAGTATGTGTAAGCCATGACTTAAAGCTATGTTGTGCAACACCCAACAAGGTACTATGATCTTGCACACAACTTCAGAGGAGTACAGCAGCACCCCTGCTGTATAGTCAAGAAATCTAACTCTTGAGTTCAGGAGACCAAACGTGCGCTCTATGATGGCTCGAGTATGTATGTGTGCCCTATTATACCTATGCTGAGGTACAGTAGCTGCACGTCTGAGGAGTTGAGGGGAGAGTGCTTATCCAGCATCACCTGAGGAGGGAAATTAGGTCAATTAGGGAGGTTATTTGGATGTCCCTCTTGCAAATATACATTATATCATATATACTATGGTACTTGCAGCTGTGTATGTGGCCAGATGTTTTTTCTTGTAAAATGGTTGTTTATGTGACATAGCAATTATACATGACATTTATACTTATCACACTTGTGTTGTGGTTAGTACTTACCCCGTAGCCACATGTTTCCAAAGTCTCCTGTTGCCATCCGTCTGGCAAGAGGTGATCTGCAGAATACGAAGCAGTCATGGGTACTGCCTGGAAACACTGCATTCACATCACTGACTCTATCACTGGCAACTCAGACACCCTGCACATTGATGATATGCCATCAGTGTCTATTGCAGAATATATGTACAATGTGGTAAGGTGGCTGGAGAGCCACATGGGTACAATCAATTACACCCAGCACATGTGGAATGTGGGAAATGAGATAGAAATCCCTAGCTACCCTTTGTCTCCTGTCCAGTGTATGGGGCATTCATATGTGGAGGTGGCCCCTCCTTTTGATGTAGCTCAGTACCTGATGAAAGATCGCGACTTGTTGCTTGAGAGATACCCACAAGGTCACTGGAGACCCTTTGGAACGACCCCATAACAAAAAAATGGAGTGTTGCAAGGATCTTAACATAGGCTGGGATGGTGTGGAGGAGCAACAAGTCACAGAGTCAAGTTCATGCTCCCACTCACAAACCATCTCCAAGATGACATCTGGGGGAAACAGTATCTGGCCCTGACATTTTGGCTGGACATCCCAAATAGATTTATCCTTTGTATGAAAATCCTCTCTACTCTCCTTCTCCTCCACACATCTTCCTGGCACATGGCAAGGGACAGAACAGCAACCACATTCAGTGACATGTTGTAAGGTCTGAAAGGGCTTGTATGTGGCAGCTCTGATTTTGTATTTGCTGCAAGGCCTGGATTGGCTTTTGAGCTGAGGCTTTTTAGCGGGAGCAGTGGGGATGGTAAGCACTTACACAAGTGTTTAGAATTGAAGTCAATGACCATCTGTCCCGAGTGCAGAGATTCCACCTCGACTGCAGAGATTCAGGCCCAAGTGCAGAGATTCTGCCCCAAGTGCTGAGATTTCACCCGAGTGTGAACTTAAAGATACTACTCATAAATGACCTCTGCGAATGCCAAAAGTTGTAAAGTTAGACTTTGTCTCAGATTACCTTTCTGAATTGGGACCAATGTTTTTATGGGGGAGTTCTTGAATGACAGTGACAATCTCTTTAGGAAATCTGCTTTACAGGTATGAGAGAGCACAAAATATTATATGGGGCACTATCAAAATCAAAAGTAAATGCTTGGTGGTGATGCACTGTGAGGTTATGGAACTTCATAAACACTGGTACCCTCTCACATGCCACACCAAAGAAAACATTGTGGCAACATGCATTAAGTCAATGGGAATGGCAAAGGTTCCTACCAGCACATACCTCAGACATCTAAAAAGTCCTTGTTAAAGTGGATGGCCTACCTGCCTAGCACCGACACATCTATCATGAGGGCAGAGAGTACTCAGGAGGTGAGAGTGCAAGTAAGACTGCCAATACTAATGTAATCGCATGTGACTGATATCCACATGTATATAGAGGTAACGTGGATACAGTGTTGCCATGAGTGCATCTCATTATATGATGCGCTCATTCCAGGTTATAATACCATCACTGCAGTGCTTTCTCACAAGTGAGAATCTATGCTGTGGTGTGTAGCAATACAACACTATCTGCAGCCGAACTGCATGCATGCCATCATCACAAATACCATAACTTGATCCGTGCACATGTGAAGTGATTATCTTTTTGTATCATGCACAATACTAATGGCACTTTATTATGTCTTCTAGGGGTAATTGTGCAGAAATGTGAGGATATAGAGGAGACCCTTCAATTATAAAAGATAAAATCAGCAATTGACAGAGGAAGCAATGTCACGCTTCGTTATGAACAGACTCAAGTTGCACACCAACCAGTCAAGTCATTATTTCATAAGGGCAGCACGTCACTCTAAACTAATCTTGTGCTTTTTCAATGAAAGATGCAGTGCACACAGAAACAGCAGCTGTGTGCAACATAGGTTGGTATGTAGGTGACTTCTCAAAAGCCTCCACTGAGGCATCTGGTAACCAAGAGGTCCAAAAACAGGAAAATAAGATGGCACAGCAGGCATTGACCAAGCTATCCTAGATGACTAAGAGCCCCCATTAACACACTGCCATAGGCAGCAACAAAGGACATATGTTCTTCAATTGACCCATGCATTTGTCATCCTGAGAGAATTTGTAAAGCCCCATAAGGATCTGGTACAAGCATCTCTGACCTAGGAAAGGGCTTGGTGGCAGATGCTACTGCAATTGACCAGTTAATTTGACCTTCCTGCCATTCTTACCAGCAGTGAATCCGCTAGTGTTGTTAGTGTGTTGGCCCATTCAGACACCTAACCACCAGGGATTAATAAAAAATGAAAAACAAACAAATCCCACCATTAACATAGGGGCCACCGAATCCACCAGTGTTTTGAGCAGGCCCCCCTGGCATTACACAATTCCACCAGGAGTCTGGCAGCCGTGTACAGACAACTTCTAGGCAAAGAATTCTACTGGACCAGTAGCAACTTCTACTGATTCACTGAAATTTGTGGGTAATATGGTATTTTAGACTGATGCTGATCTTGAAGAAATACTGATCCACACTTGATCCTCGACTTTTAATTTCTTCAATAACTCATGTATGCTTTTAGTTCCTGATGGAGCGGGTAGTACAACATTTTGTATACCTTCCCCATTTTAGTATAAAAATACTAATTAAATAATCTATTAATTATAATATTATTAAATGAGTTTTGCATGAATATTAAACCAACATTAATAAATGTCCAAAATTACACGTGGGATTGCATATTGCATGGCTAAATAACCTTATGACTAAAATCCGTACGCATACTAACAGTAGTATATATATTAAATAGATTATTGCATGAAATATGTTGCTTTGTGATGTCTTTGTAATGTTGCCCAAGAAGACAATGTAAAAGGGTGAATATAAACACTTTAAATGTTGCAATACCCTAGATAAATATCAGCACATAGAGGTATCAGTAAGGGGTTAACATTAGATTTATTATTTCTATGCATTAATTACTCTTTTGTGTTTGTTTCTCTTAAGTTGGCGTTTGGGCCTAAATCTCAAAATGGCCGCTGACGTGACACCATGAAATCGCCACTGTCCCATGAGGCACGGAGCGAACAGAGCATGCGCAACAAAGATGACTGCAGCCTCTGCATGACCCGTAACCTACTGTACTAAGGCAAGGCCACGGTGGGACGACATCCAAGTGACAAGACAATGAACATTCCTAAAACCAGTACGGACTGAACCTGTTACCTCACCCCTTGAACTGTACAATATTTTAAAATGACTCTATCGAACGATCCTAACCAGCCAATCACAACCATATTTGAATTACAAAATGTATATTTTGGCTTTGACTTTATTATAAAAATGCGCGGTAGAATAGAGAGGAAATCAATCGATCGACGCCTTTCCGACGGACGCTCTTTTGGGAGATGATGCTTGTTCCCGATACTACGCTACGTTGTTGAGGACAACGACGACGGCGGTGACTTTATGCGACTTAGGGTGACTGCTACACTTTTCTTGAATCCTAGACGATCTTGATGGTGCCCAATCTGCTGATGACTGCGAACTTTCCTAATTCTATGGGCACAGATAGATCCTTACACGACTTTGGTCTATGCCGATCAATTGAGACTGTAGCGTGCTGAGCAGAGAAATCAGAACTTCGATAACTAACGGCTATATACATCAATGACTTAGAGGACTCCGATTAGCCAGATTGGGTAAATATGATGTTCTGCGTTATATTTAAAAATTGATATAAATAACTTTTCCAGAATTTAGATAAACAGATATTGATTAACATGAAATAATGAGTTTGTGGTTTATTGAGGAATGTAAGATCTAAATCTTGAATGTGTTTTAGCTGGTTCTAAATCACCATCAACCAATCCAACTAAATTTGGTTCATTGACCACGTGGAGGGAGTGCCTTGATGTTCAGGATTGAGGATCTGTAGGTAGAAGGGTAATGATGTATACTTGGTAAATTAACTCTTTCTTTCCCTATAGGTCATAAGGTGTTTCCCCCACATGTTGAGCGTTTGAAACCGCTCATCCTTCCAACTGTGTGTGTGCAGATTTGGTGTTATGGGCCGCACCAATGAATGCGTATGACGACTGGTCTGCTGAAGGGAGGATATCGGTGCAGGTTTGATTTCCCCGTTACCAGGGTTTTGGCGCTGTCTCAGTTTTTCTGGTAGCAGTATGGTGGTTTTTATTGTTTTGGTTTGGTGATTATTGCTTGTAAATTGCTTATTGATTATTGATTGTGGGAAAATATTGGTTTATTTATTAACACTGTATGTTGAGTCGCGTTGAGTTCTATGTTGTTTGACGGCTTCTGGGATGTAGGAAGTCGGAAGTTTGTGATGGTTCCGTAGTAGAGCAGAGGTAAGTGCTGCTCTCGGGAAAGACGGAATTGTTGTTGCCCTGTAGGTACACAGGGAAAACGTGTGACGATTGGAGTTGCACGACGCATTGTCTGGGTTCGATTCGGTAACATCGTCATGTGTTGCCATTAGGGACATTTTCTGTGTGAGAGAAATGTTATGTTATGTTATACAGGTTTTTTTGTATAGCGTACGGCTACTCGAAAGAGTGTCCCGACGCTTTAAATTGCACGCTAATCGCAAAACACAACAGGGAAAAAGAACAGAAACAGAAAAAGAAGAGACCTGATAGGACCTGAAACTAAGAAGTGCAAAGCCAAGTTTTAAGCCCCTTCCTAAAGGCCAACAGGTTGGTGGTGCTGCGCAGGGACACAGGCAATTTATTCCACAGCTGAGGCGCTAAAAATTTAAAGGAGCGGCCACCGATGCGAGCTCTCTTCACGCGGGGCACTACCGCAAAAAACAAGGCTTCAGACCTAAGCGATCTGGCAGGACGATAAAAGGACAGCCTTTTCTGGAGATATTTTGCTCCAGATGTGTGCAAGGCTTTGTGTGCCAGGGTGAGAGATTTAAAAACTATCCGCTTCCGGACAGGAAGCCAGTGCAGAGCCTCCAAAAGGCCAGAGGCTCTGGCACGGCGAGATAGTCCAAAAATAGCACGTGCTGCCGAATTCTGAACAACCTGTAATCGTTGAAGCAGGTATTCTGGCAGGCCGAGATAGAGAACGTTGGAATAGTCTATTCTCGAGCCTATCATCGCCTGCACCGTGATCTTCCTGTGTTCCTCCGATAACAAGGGAAGGAACTTGCGGAGCATCCGGAGTAAGCCAAAGCAGGTCCCTGTGAGACCGATTACCTGCGAGCGTAGTGTGAGGCCATTGTCGATCTTAATCCCAAGGTTTTTCGCTACCTGGGACGAACTTGCTGGTGGAAACATGTTCTCAGGCCACCACACTTTCCAATCCGGGTCCGAGCTGCACCCAAAGAAGAGGACCTCGGATTTATCCGAGTTGCACTTGAGGCTGTTATGATGGAACCACTGAAACACAGCCTCAAGACAACCATGGATCCTACCTCCATCGAAGTCCGCACCCCTTTCACAGGTAAAGAGGAGCTGGGTGTCATCAGCGTAAGAAATGATCTGGGCCCCGAAAGACTCCGCCAGGGCCGCCAGAGGGGTCTTGAAGATATTAAATAGAGTTGGGCTCAGGACAGAGCCCTGAGGAACTCCGACACCCAAAGGTGACATCTCGGCGGAGCAAGCAGAAGCCCAGACCGATTGTCGACGGCCTGCTAGGAAAGATCGAAACCACTGGAGCACCGTCCCTCGAAGACCAATCTCTGAGAGTCTAGCAAGCAGACCCTCATGAGGGACGGTGTCAAAGGCCGCCGACAGGTCTAACATCACCAGCATCGCTCTCCCACCCGAATCCAACACCTCCTTTATCGCCTCCGAGACTTCCAGGAGGGCTGCTTCGGTGCTAAGATTGGCGCGAAAACCCGACTGGGTAGGGTGCAGTAGGTCGTGGGCCTCCAAGTAATCGGCAAGCACCTTATGCACGTGCTTTTCAATGACCTTCGCCAAAGCCGGCAGAAGCGAGATAGGTCTATAATTCGCTAACACCTCCACATCCAGACCTGGCTTTTTAAGCAGGGGAATGATCATTGCCTGCTTCCAGGACTGGGGAACCACACCCTGTGCAAGAGAACAGTTCAACAGGGGGTTCACAAGTGGATTAATGACAGCCGCCATTTTAGCCAGGAATTTTGCGGGGCAGGCATCCCGAGGGGAACCTGACTTCAGTCCCACCATCAGGTCAAATGAAGCTGTCAGCGAGAGAAGAGGGAAAGCTGCCAAGGCCACACCGGCGTTCAGTCGGGTAGCAGCGGCATTCTCCGCCAGACCTGATACCTCAGGATCCAACACAAGGAAGGAGTCCTGGATCCGCTGGATCTTGGAGGTGAAAAAGTCCGCAATCGCCCTGACCCAGGACGCAGGAGGGGGGGTCTGGGCGGGCGCTGCGCGAGAGGCTGTAAACTCCCGCACAATGGCGAAAAGCTCCTTACAGGAGTTGGAAGCGGCTTCAATTTTTCTAGCAAAATAAGCCTTCTTCTCCGCGAGGATGTTCCGATGGTACGCTTTCGCCAGAGACCTGTAGGCGAGTTTCGCCGTCGCGTCGTATTTCACGCGCCAAGCTCTTTCCGCTACCTTGCATTGCCGACGAGAGGCCGCCAATGCTTCCGTAAACCAAGGGGCAGAGGCACCTTTTCCGGGTTTGCGGAGGGATCTCCAAGGAGCAAGCTCATTGAGCCTCTCTGAGAGCCAGGCCTGCAAACGCTCCACATCCTCCTCTAAGTTCCCGGTTAAGGCACAGGGGTGATCAGCGCAGGACTGTGCCAACAATTCCGGAGTAATCCGGTGAAGTGGCCTGAATCCCCCTGAAGTCTGCCGGGGGACCCCGGCAGGCTTCCCAGCATCTGAGAGATAAAATCTCACCAGCCTGTGGTCAGACCAAAGCACCTGGGTGGGGGCCAACATCTCTATAGGGATCGTAGAGAAGGTCAAATCCAGGGTATGTCCCTTCTCATGGGTCGGCCCAACATGATAAGGAACCAGGCCCATAGGGGCTGTGACCTCCAACATTTTCATCGCATCGGGGTCCGTTTCCACGTCCATATGGACGTTGAAGTCCCCAGCGACAATGCAATGTTCTGATGTAAGTAACAAAGAAGAGGTCACCGACTGGAACTCTTCAAAAAAAGAGCCCAAGGGCCCTGGCGGCCGATAGACTAGAAGACCCTTCATCGATTGGTGTGGGGAAAGGACAATGGCAAAGGCAAGGGATTCGCAATCCTTGATCGCGACCGATGGAATGATGGTGCAAGTGACCCTTTTGTTAACTATTAATGCCACACCACCTCCACGCCCCTTCGACCTATCCTGCCTGAAGATGTTATACTCAGGCGGGATAGCAGTGACAATATCTGGGTTAGACGCCTCGCCGAGCCACGTCTCAGTGAGCATTAGGAACAGGGGTTTTTCTGACTCTAGCAAATCAAAAACATCCAGAGCGTGCCGGCCCAGAGATCGAGTGTTGAGCAGTAGGCCCAGATGTTTAGCGCAAACCGCCGCCTTCTGTATGGTAGCGAAGGTCACCTGTGAAATTTTGGTCTTAGGTACCAGGAGTCCAGAAGGCACTCTGATTACGCTTATCACTGGAAAGGTAATAGGTGTTTCCTAAGCTTGCTAGAAGGATAAAGTAGAGGGACGTGCTACTTTATTAACGAGTATCATAATTCTGTAGTAGGACAGATTGTTCGCTGTTCTCGGGAAAGACAGAATTCTGGGTGAATGAACTACATTTTCTGTAAGAAGGTGTGTGAATGTAATAGCATTCAGGTTAATTGTGAAACTCTAGTTTTATTTCTCAGGAGCATTGGGTCTCCAACTAGGTGTCTTAATTCTGGAGAAACGGTTAACTGATGCTTGTTAGAAGGGTAAGGTAGAGGGATGTTCTACTTTATCAACGGAAGTAACGATTCCGTAGTAGGGCAGAGGTAAGCGCTACTCTCGGGAAAGACGGAATTCATGTAAGAAAGGTCATTAACTATTCTTGGTTAGTGAAACAGATAATGGTGGCGTATTTATGTTGTTACTAACAGATGTGTAAGTTTAAAAGAACGAAAAAGAAGCTCACTGAGAAATTTTGTAAAGGAGGGGTCAGCAGGAGCAGGAGCTGCGACAGCGAGAAAAGCTGACATCAGAAAGACCGCGCTGGGATTGGCTAGTCAGAAAGAAACGTAGACGCTCAGGATTGGTGCGTTAGTGTGAGTCGCGCTGGGATTGGAGAATTACAGAAGTGACATAGACGCTCAGGATTGGTGCATTAGTGTGAGTCGCGCTGGGTTTGGAGAATTACAGAAGTGACATAGACGCTCAGGATTGGTGCGTTAGTGTGAGTCGCGCTACGATTGGCTAAGTCAGCAGAGTAGTCGTAGGGAAAGTCTAGCGATACACGGAAGACAAAATGATGTATTACGATCCACAAGAAAAGGAGAAAAAGTCCTGGTTTGGGAAGATCAAGAGTTTATTTGAAAAGGACAAACTGATTAAGACTAGAGAGGGACAGTTGCTTACTCCACCGAAATCGTCCGCATCCTTTATGGTTGCAAAATACGGGTACCATACATGCATTTGGTTGGATAATTGGGCGAAATATACGAAAGACGATGGAGTTTTGGCATTTCCAGAGCATGGTTCATTTAATTAGGCAGTTTTGAGAAATTTAAGAGAAAGAATGATGAATCTAGAACCGAGACCTAGACCAACACAATTTGAAGCAGTAACGGAATGGGAAGATGAGATGCATGACAGAGAAAGACAAAGGAGTAGCGGAAGATATAGGAACATGTTTGTTAGACCCCATTATCAAGTGAATCATGATGATAGAATGAGGAGATGGCGAAGTGCAAATATGGCTGATGGTTTGTTCCCTGTGAGACATATTGAAGAAACTAGTGGTAAAAAATGTACGGAAAAGAGACATAATATAGGGACAGGAGGGTACGGAGTGAATGAATCGGAGGATGATGTTCTCGACGACATGTTTTATAAAAATCCACCCCCCGTATCAACCAGATTCTGAAATGCTAATACCAAGTGCTCCAATGAGAGAGACTTTGCGAAGCATTAAGATTGAACCAGTACCCGAAGAGTTAGGGAAAAATTAGTCTTTTAGAGAGATAGAGAGAAAACAGGATAGTAAGGTAAGTGTGAGAATTCAGCAGAACTAGCAAAAACCACTGTAGAGCTAATTGAAAAGATCAGGGAATTGACTAAAAACTTAGAAGCCGTGACTGTTCCTGTAACTGTAGGTCCAGTGATGCCTATTTTTGATAAACAGAAAGAAAATGAACATTGTATAACGGTTCCTTATAACAGTAATAAACAGATAGAAAGATCAAGGATAAATTCAGAAGAAAAATCATGGCGACAAACAGTCAGTGTGTTGGAACAAAATATGCCTACAAATTTGACAGCAAATTCAGGTTTAGTTGAAAGATTGATAATGACTACAGATCCCATATCAGAAATCCCAAGAGAATCAGAATGAGACGAAAAACCAGTAGGTCCTACTTCAGAAGAGTTAAGTGAATGGTTAAGGAGCCTACAGAGAAAAGACAGAGAATCCCAATCTATAGATGTGGCAAAACTAAGGATGGTCTTGGAAGAATTAATAGTAGGGACGATCCCCAAAGAAAAACTTAAAGCCTATCAGGATGAGGAATTATTGTTTTTGTCCAAAAGTATAACTTGGAGAGCAAAAAGACTACATGAGAGATTAGAGGAAATAGCAAATGAAATGGGTATACACATGGAAAAAGTAAAGGCTTTACAAAAACCGTATCGAGTAGATTTTACTGAGAAAGATATTGAAAACTTGAATACCACAGGAAGAATAATCCAGATTAAAGATATAATCATTTTGTTGAGAAAATTGAGAGATGTGGATAAATGGAAAAGTAGGTGGTTTAGAAAATGAGATGTTGCCTCAGAGAAAACGTTTGCAGCTTTCCCTGTAAGAGAAAAGGAAAAGATAGTGACAGAATGCCCTATGAAATTCCAGGAGGAGGATATGCACATGTTCCTTGGACTAGGCAAGATATCTTGTCATTTACAAATGATTTCCCATGACTACGCGAAAAGCCAGTCGAGTGGTATAGACAAGTGGATAGATTTGTAAAATTATCAAAAGTTTTGTGGATTGATTTGAGAAGTCTATTTGACATAATAGTGCCTGCAGATCTATGGCCAGAGTGTAAACTTATGATAGACTGGCCTACAAAAGAGTAACCTAGGGATCCAAAGACAGGTGCCCCAGATCCAGAAGTAATGAGAAAATATGAACAAGTGATTTCCTTTTTGAAAAACAAAGTACCTCCTAAAGAGACTGATTGGGTAAAAATAGATCGAACCCATCAAGAAGCTAAGGAGTCAGTACACGCATATTATGAAAGGTTAATCCTTGCATTTGAGCAATTTAGTGGTGAAGAAAATGTAAGTGAAAAGGATTTAAGTCATTTTGTATATAGATTTGTATATGGTTTACGTCCTGAAATTGGTGAAATGATCAAAGAGCATACAGTGCATTGGCAAAATAAGAAAATAGATGAAGTATTGAGACATGCAAAGTATTTTAGTGATGAAATTGAGGCCAAGCAGCGTAAATTAAAAGAAAAGGCGAAGTGGGCACAAGTAAAGGTAGCAGAAAGAAAAGAAGCACAATTGATTGAACAAGCAAATAATGCAGGACCAAAACCTAGATTTAATACAGGAAAAGGAAAGGGACAATTTAATATTGAAGAAGCTAAAAAGAAATGGCCATGTCATAATTGCGGAAGAATAGGGCACTGGAAATCGGAGTGTAATTTTCCCCCAATACTAATAATGATAATGCATCATTGAATCCGCAGGTGCAGAAAGAGATGAGTGGTCAACCGCAGCGACAGCAGCAGGTTGTTACCCAACAGACTCAGGTGCCAAAACCGCCTATTCCACAGAACGTAAATTCACACAAATCCAGTAATGAGACAGGATTCTACAACGAAGAACAGGTAACTAAGCTGCCGCGTGCTAGCTCTGTTTCACAGTATTGGCTACAACGTGATGAGAGTGAATCAGAAGAAGGTTATTGACGGTGCCGAAGGGAGGAAGAAGAGTGCGTACTTGGCGCAACTCTAGAGGTAGACCAGGCAGGCCCTTTTGTGGATGGAAAGGTAAATGACGAAAATATTACTTTCCTAGTAGATACTGGTGCTACTCGATCAACTGTTAGGTCAGCTGATGTTAAGAATCTTCCTCTCTCAGATGAAACAATCCAAGCGGTTGGAGTATCCAACAGACAAATCAAAACGTATCTCACAGAACCAGTAAAAGTCAATATACCCTTGAGAAAGATAAACAAGATTGTTGTATCGTGTTGTCCTATTGTACCAAATCCATCTGTGATTTTGTATCAAATTCCTCATGATGCAGAATGGTACACAGTAATTGATTTATGTCACGCTTTCTTTTCCATCCCATTGCACCATGATAGCCAACAAATTTTTGTGTTCCGTTTCGGTGAACGTATTTTGGCTTGGTGCCGAATCCCACAGGGGTATATGGAAAGCCCTTCGATATTTAATCAGATATTGAAAAAGTCTTTGGAAGATTTAGAAATGTACAAAAATTCAGTACTAGTCCAATATATCGATGACCTACGTGTGGCGTCGAAGACTCGAGAAGCTTGTGTAATGGACACCATAGCATTGTTAAATCATTTGGCAGATGGAGGACTTAAAGTGTCACCTTCAAAATTGCAATTTTGTCAGAAAGAAGTACAATATTGAGGTCACAAAATTGAAAAAGGACTGAGGAAAATAACAATAGACAGAATCAAGATAGTAAAAGGAATGAGAGCCCAAATGATGCAAAGAGAAGTGAGGATGTTTCTTGGAATGGTTGGATATTGTCGTCAGTGGCTAAGTAATTTTTCCCTGATTGCAAAACCATTGGTACGACTGACGAGAAGTGACGTGAAAGATCCCATTGACTTAGGTAAGGAAGAATTAGCAGCTTTTAAGAAATTGAGAGACAGTTTGTGTGAAGCACCAGCATTAGGAATGCTTGACTATGAAAAGGAGTTCGAGCTGTATTGCAGTGAGAGGAATGGATATGCACTTTCCGTATTAATACAGAAACAAGGAAAACTGAGAAGACCAATTGCATATTTTTCAGCTATGTTAGACCCTGTAGCTGTAGCTTTGCCAGGTTGTTTGAAAGCAGTAGCTGCTACTTGTAAGAGTCTGGAACAGAGCGAGGGAATTGTGATGGGGTATCCTGTGCAAGTGTTTGTACCTCATGATGTGGCAATCCTTTTAACAAGAAGTCGTACACAGTTCATGACACATAGTCGGCTGACTAAGTTTGAGAAAGTCATATTAGGTGCAACAAATGTGAGCCGTGTGAGATGTTTGAATGTAAATCCTTCAACGCTATTGCCTGATGCTGAAAATGTAGAAGTCAGAGATTAAGAGGATCATGATTGTTTGGATGTTTTGGATTTCTGTACCAAACCACAACCTGATATAAAGGATGTACCCTTGTCTGAGAGTGACTTTGTGATGTTTGTAGATAGATCATGTTTGAGAACAGACGAAGGAAATCTGAGTGCAGCATATGCAGTATGCACAGTTGCAGCAGTAATGGAAACATCTTACCTGAAGGGAGTAAAATCAGCCCAAGTTGCTGAACTTATAGCCTTGACTAGAGTATGCAAGATTGGAAAGAATGTGAGAGTGACTGTGATAACTGATAGTCAGTATGGGTTTGGTGTTGTGCATGATTTTGGCCAAATATGGCTGCAGAGAGGATTTTTGACTTCGAGTGGAACTCCTATAAAGAATGCTGAGGTGGTTGGAAAGTTGCTTGAGGCGATACAGCTGCCTAAACAATTGGCAATTGTGAAGTGTGCTGCCCATTTGCAAACCGCTGATTATATCGCGGTTGGAAATAAATATGCCAATGATATGTGCTCGACATCAGAATTCCGTCAACAGGGCTAAAGAAAGGGAAATGAATTCCATGTCTCTAATGTTTACTAACATTGTGGGTACCTGGGAGGAAGTGAGGCAATTGCAGGAAGAAGCAGGAGATGAGGAAATGAGACAGTGGATAAATGCAGGTTGTGCACCAAGAGAGACGGACCATGTTTGGGTTTATCGAGATGGAAGACCAGTCATGCCTGATAGAATGATATCTGCCATGGCACGGATGTATCATGGACAGGGACATATAGGGAGGGATGCAATGATTCAGTCCTTTAAGCAAACTTGGTACAATGCAAAATTTAGACTTGTAGCCGAGAGTCTTTGCCAAAGATTTCTTTTATGTCAGCAGTAAAATCCTGGAAGAAAGACAGTAGTAAGTCTAGGAGTGATAGGTCGAGAAGGAGGGCCTTTCAACAGAATGCAGATTGATTTCATTGAGATGCCGCCTTGTAATAGGTTGAGGTATGTTCTAGTAATGGTCTGTTTGTTCTCTAGATGGGTAGAAGCATATCCCACAAGAAGAAGTGAAGGAATTACTGTAGCAAAATTACTTTTGAGGGAATTCATCCCTAGATTCGGGTTCCCAGTTACAATTGAATCAGACAGAGGAAAGCATTTCCATAATGAGATCATAAAATTGATTTGTGAAGCATTGAATGTACAACAAAAACAACATTGTGCCTATCGCCCAGAGGCTTCTGGTGTAGTGGAACAGATGAATGGTACTATGAAAAACAGATTGGGAAAAATATGTTTGGCCACAGGATTGAAATGGCCTGATGTCTTGCCTTATGTACTCATGACTATTAGATCAATTCCAGATAGAACCACAGGTTTGAGTCCCCATGAAATTATCATGGGAAGAGCAATGCGCCATGTATTCATACCAGTCAACAAGCTGTTGCCTATATCTGATGACTTGGTGTTGGATTACGGTAAGGGGCTGGCTGACACAGTTCATTCTGTGTTTCATCAGGTTGGAGCGGATGCCATCACCCTTGAAAAGAAGCAAGCTCATGATCTGAGCCCAGGAGACTGGGTGAGAATCAAAGTTCACAGAAGAAAGAATTATCTGGTCCCACATTGGGGAAAACCACGACAAGTGATTTTGATTACAACGACAGCTGTAAAGTGTGCTGGGATCAAGAATTGGATCCATGCCAGTCATACATTGAGAATCCCAAATCCAGTGGATAGCCAAGAACGAGAATATTATGATGAGTCAGAAAGCAGCTCCGAATCAGACGTTGAAGAAGTGAGAACTAGAGAAAATCCTGAAAGGGGGGAGTTAGAGCCAAGTTTGATCGTTGCCCCAGAGAATATCCCCTTAAGAAGACGATTACAGATTTCTGATACCAGCTCAGATTCAGAGACTGAACCAATACCAGTATGCTCGGGAAAAGACAGAAGCAGTGAAGGGACAATCGGAGAAATTATTGATAAAGAAATTCTTGATAAAAAACTGAGAGAAATTCCACCTGGAATAACAAAAGTAGATGAACAGGTGCAAGATACAGAAAGAGAGGGAAAGATTCTTGCGGAAGACCCCCGAGGAGTTGTAGGGAACTCTGACATCCAGTTAGAGGAAGGGACAGACAGTCAGCAGGAAGATATTGTGCAAGAAACACTAGGAGGGACAGATGCAGGGGAAATAAAAGAAGTGGTGGAAAGAGGAATAACTGAAAGTAAAGTGCAAGTTGAAACAGGAAAAGAAGAAAGTGATGGGGAAGTACCAGAAGGACGAGTCCTAAGGAAAAGAGCATGGAGAGCTGAAAAGAATGATAAAGGAAATAAATCGAAAAGACCAGCAAGAGATGAAATCTGGCCTAACAAGATAAAGATATTGATTGACACAAGTGAATTCATCAAGAGCAGAACAGGTGAATGAAATATCAAGCCAGGGAAAGTCGAAAAATGAGACAATAGTTACAGCAGAGGAAAACAAAAGAACAAGAAAACCCAACCAGAAGTATAAGTCGCCAGAATGGACGTACGTGGCCCTGCCTGAAATAAAAGAAGAGGTGGATAGCCAAGGAAACCCAGAGGTGACTGTACCAAAAGTGGTTGAGGAAGACGAAGAATCGGAAATCCTGAGAGTTATCTTGTCCGATATTGGAGAAGAGATGGATGTTCAGGAAGTTCTGTATCAAGATTATGAGAGAAGAGTGAAAGACGATCAAATGCCAAACTGAAAAAGACAAAAGTGCTGCTAATGGAAAGAAAGTAGAATACAAGAAAAGACAAAACTGGTAGAACCAAGTAGGTGCTTAGAGCCTTGGGTTAGATAAAACTAGTTGTAAAGTAGAAGAGGCTAAGTCAAAAGACACTGATCATTTAACAAAAATGGCGAACACAGAAAGTAGTAACGACAAATGTATGTTCCTTAGAAGGTGGTTTAAAATGTGTTGTTGTTGTACAGGATTACTAATGTTTTTGTGGAGTATATTAGCCTTAATGATTTCATTTAAAGTTACCATAGACACATTAGAAGGACATAGTGATAATAAGACTAATATAGAGAAGATTCAGAAAGTATATCCAACTAAAAAGATAGAAACTATCTACATAAAGACAGGTCTATAAATGATTTCTCTAACAATATGTTTTCAAAACTTTTATACGAATATGTAAAGACAATGGACGTGAGAGATTGCTATGTGTGTATGCAATTACCTGCATCTGTATCGGAGGGAGTGACATACCATCACCTCCCCGTAACTTATGGAATAACATGTAATGGGATAGCTAGTTTGTTTTATAAAACAGGTAAATTAGAATATTATTTTTCAGATGTAGATAACATATTTTCACAAGTTCCTGTAATTAACAAGTTGAATAAAGTAAAGCCTGCAAAGGTGTTAGGTGATTTTTTCTTAGAAGCAAAGGAACTAACATTAGAATACATATTTAGGAATAACCTGACTTGTAGTTTAAAGAGAGAAGAAAATATGTTTTTGGATATGGTTGAAGAAAGAAGATTGAAAATGCAAAAGAAAGTATCTGAGGGAAAAGAGGAGAAAACTGTCTGGGATGTTGAAATGGAAAAGCACTTGAAGGGAGAAGCTAGTCCAACTATGGCTTTAGATTGGCCCCAGAAAGGGAAGTTGTGTATTAGAAGGAATCAAACTGCGTATGATAATTATTTTGTAGGTAATAGTGAGTGCCATGATACATACCGAATCATGGGTGGATGGGGATTTAAAGGAGGAAATGATCCTGTTTTTCCTGGGTTATATTTTATCTGCGGGAATAAGGCATACTATTGTTTGCCAGACCATTGGTATGGCACATGTTATTTAGGTCTGGTCTTTCCAAAGATATTCCACATGGGAAGAGGAGAAGATGGTTTACATAATTTAGGTAGTTATTTAGCATGTAGAAAGAGAGAATCTTGGTCAGAAATTGTAGGAGATATATTTGAAGCATTGATACCAGCTGTGGGAATATCTCTGAATGCACACAAAATTAGAAAATTATCAACAGTAGTGGATCGCTTGTCAACAAGCACCGCTGGAGGATTTGTATTGATAAATACAGAAATGGTTGCCATGCGTGCCATGGTAATGAAAAATCGACTTGCCCTTGATATATTATTGGAAAATGAGGGTGGAGTCTGTGGAATGCTGAAGGTTCAACATTGTTGTACTTACATTCCAGACTAAAGTAAAGATCGGAAAAATGTTCATTAAAAATATAACTGAATTGCATGAGGAAATTACACCACTGGAGGTTGAAAGTGTTTGGGAGAAAATTGGGAAGAAACTTTCTTCCATTAAAAATTTCCTGATAAACTTAGGTAGTACCTTTATAGGTAGAGTCTTATTTCCATTAACATGTGTGATTTTTATAGTATTAATTCTAAGATTAGTTTGTATGTGTCATAAATGGAAGAAAATACAGAAAAAGCTAAAAGATGAAAATTTGAAAAGAAGACAGGATAATAGACAAACCTGGGAATTTGAAGAAATAGAATTAGAAGAGATGAAAAAAGCATGTATAAAACAGCTAGAAGAAAAAAAATTGGGGAAACAGAGATGTAAATTAACAAAAGAATTCATTTAACTTTCTTAAGAAATTAATACAAAATTTTAATGTGTGGTGATATAATCACCAAAGGGGGGATTGATGGAGCGGGTAGTACAACATTTTGTATACCTTCCCCATTTTAGTATAAAAATACTAATTAAATAATCTATTAATTATAATATTATTACATGAGTTTTGCATGAATATTAAACCAACATTACTAAATGTCCAAAATTACACGTGGGATTGCATATTGCATGGCTAAATAACCTTATGACTAAAATCCGTACGCACACTAACAGTAGTATATATATTAAATAGAATATTGCATGATATATGTTGCTTTGTGATGTCTTTGTAATGTTGCCCAAGAAGACAACGTAAAAGGGTGAATATAAACGCTTTAAATGTTGCTACACGCTAGATAAATACCAGCACATAGAGGGATTAGTAAGGGGTTAACATTAGATTTATTATTTATATGCATTAATTACTCTTTTGTGTTTGTTTCGCTTAAGTTGGCGTTTGGGCCTAAATCTCAAAATGGCCGCCGACGTGACACGATGAAATGGCCACTGTCCCACGAGGCACGGAGCGAACAGAGCATGCGCAATAAAGATGACTGCAGCCTCTGCATGACCCGTAACCTACTGTACTAAGGCAAGGCCACGGTGGGACGACAGCCAAGTGACAAGACAATGAACATTCATAAAACCAGTACGGACTGAACCTGTTACCTCACCCCTTGAACTGTACAATATTCTAAAATGACTCTATCGAACGATCCTAACCAGCCAATCACAACCATATTTGAATTACAAAATGTATCTTTTGGCTTTGACTTTATTATAAAAATGCGCGGTAGAATAGAGAGGAAATCAATCGATCGACGCCTTTCCGACGGACGCTCTTTTGGGAGATGATGCTTTTTCCCGATACTACGCTACGCTGTTGAGGACAACGACGACGGCGGTGACTTTATGCGACTTAGGGTGACTGCTACGCTTTTCTTGAATCCTAGACGATCTTGATGGTGCCCAATCTACTGATGACTGCGAACTTTCCTAATTCTATGGGCACAGAAAGATCCTTACACGACTTTGGTCTATGCCGATCAATTGAGACAATAGCGTGCTGAGCAGAGAAATCAGAACTTCGATAACTAACGGCGATATAAATCAATGAGTTAGAGGACTCCGATTAGCCAGATTGGGTAAATATGATGTTCTGCGTTATATTTAAAAATTGATATAAATAACTTTTCCAGAATTTAGATAAACAGATATTGATTAACATGAAATAATGAGTTTGTGGTTTATTGAGGAATGTAAGATCTAAATCTTGAATGTGTTTTAGCTGGTTCTAAATCACCATCAACCAATCCAACTAAATTTGGTTCATTGACCACGTGGAGGGAGTGCCTTGATGTTCAGGATTGAGGATCTGTAGGTAGAAGGGTAATGATGTCAGAAGGTGTTTCCCCCACATGTTGAGCGTTTGAAACCGCTCATCCTTCCAACTGTGTGTGTGCAGACCGGGTGAATGGTTAGTGAGTGAGATTTGGTGTTATGGGCCCCACCAATGAATGCGTGTGATGACTGGTCTGTTGAAGGGAGGATATCGGTGCGAGTTTGATTTCCCCGTTACCAGGGTTTCGGCGCTGCCTCATTCCAAACAAGTTTTTAAAATTCACAAAAGCGAGAGTAATTGCTATCCAATACAAGGTTACATCGTGTCCAGACAGAGGTAAAAGATCCCACTGCTCTAATTAAAAATTGTAAGGTAAGGTAAGAATTTGGCAGAGATGCACCACAAGGTTTTAGGAAATGAAACCAGGTAATACAGGGCAGAAGAAACTTCTCAATGCCCCCGACCTGGTGGGAGTAAATTTCCAGCTCATCTGACAGAATGGTTGAACATTTTGCAAAAACAAACACCCATGTGTTATGCCTCCATCGTTTGCCAGAAATGTGCAGCTAAAAGCTCTCCATGCATATCAGCATGTTTTTTCAACAAAATATCACAGCTGCCCCAGCAGCGAAGTCTAAACTTTGTGGTATAAGTCAGGAACAAACAAGGAGCTCTAGGTCGCAGAAGCCTGGTCCCAAAAATAGGGGGCCTTTTGATGCCATTTTAGCTGTTAAATGCTGGTTGTTGAAATACCGCAATGGTGCTTTGATGGCAGAAAAGGTGTCAGTTGCACCTTTGGAAGCCCAGGGTTTCCTCCACCTCTTATGGAAGTGAATGAGCCAAGAGTTGGGCCGTACATTGATATTTGTTGATTGCCTCAGTAATATGAATAGAACAGATAGTGTGAAGAGAAGCACCCCTCTTAGTTAAAAAATATACTGTGATTACACACAATTCTATTACTACGTACCAGCGCCAAGATACCCGTTGGGTTAAAGCTGCGCTTTATAAGTTCCACATACAATACAATACAATTAGTATGTCAGTCTAGTTGAGTCAGCAGACTTAGTAAAGAGAGAGGTAATATGCTGAAGTAAAATAATTAAAAGGGAGAATCCTGAAAATGTCTGATAAAAAGTAGTCTTTTAAACTATTTTTAAGAGTGCAGCAACAGAAAGAATGAGCCATGGTGCATTGTAGTGTTTTTTTGCTGCTTTATTTTTCATTTTTATGCGTTAGGAACATTAACATGACAAAAATACATGCAACCAGAAAGAGCATCGTGTAGCTGGTCAGGCATATACTGCAGCAATAAAATAAACAGGTCATTCACTTGATTGTTGCAGGCACATATGGAGACAGAAGGCTCATCACAGTCTTCAGAGTGTGAACCTGAAGCTGCCTGTGAAACAGGCACAATTACGCACAGTGATCTAAAATGGGATGTATAAAACATACTGAAGTCAGGGCATTGTATTATCTTAATCAGTCCAGCGACAGTTGATAATCTCATAGTGGGTGCCATATATCTGTGGGTCGTGATGACAGGCTGCAGTGATGCATACGCCTCGGTTGGAGTGTCACAGGAAATCATATATTTCAACCAGTCGGAATCAGTGGGGCATTGCCTATTACACCAGCACATGGCCAGCCTTCGCTTAGCGAGTAGCAGCTCTATGGCAGTGAATCTGTGTGCACTTGATGAGATGCCCTTGACAACGCCTAGCAAGGCCTGATGGGTGCCAGGTGTAAGTGTTTTATCAGTCATGTTGAAGACAAGGGTGATGATTATCGTCAAACACGTTTGGATAGTTGGGCATGTCCATTCGAGGTGTATGAAATCTGCATTGTCTGCCCGGTAATTAGGGCAGTGGTGGGGCATGTAGCACCAATTCTAGCCAGGACATGATAGTTGGTTGTAGTAGTTAACTCCATGTAGCCGTGATGTACTTCAGGCAGACTTATTAGTTGTAGTTAGAGGTGGAATCGTATCCCATCCTCGACGCCCAAAAATTGTAGTAATTTACTCCAGGTAGCCGTGATGTACTTCAGGTAGATTTATTAGTTGTAGTTACAGGTTATTGAGTTCATGTGATACTGCCCCACCAGGAGCAGTCTGCCTGCTGCTCAGCCCATACCCCAACTGTCAGACTCATGTATCCCGGCACCCAAACATTCCATTCATGTCCATCACACCAATATTCCATGCATCACATTCACACTGGCTGAGCAGCTAGGGAGAAAGCAGCAAGATAAATACAATACAGTTTACTACATTGGTCTATGCGTGGTAGAGGAATGTATAATGTAAAAGCTTATGCTGGTGGTTTGGTGAAATGAGCTTAGTTTGGGCACAACTATGGCGCCAGGTCTTGTCAGGGAACAGATGCCCTAGGTCTCTTTCCTACGCAGTTTTGACCCTTCTTGTGTAGTCTAGTTTCAATACAGTACAGGCTTGCTATAGACCATTCTTGTCCCCTCATTCGAGGTGAATACTAAGGTCAGTGGAGGGAAGTCTTCTTGCTTCAGTGGCAAAGATGGAAGTCTGTTATGTAGAGCGTTATGAAGCCATCTAAGTATGAATTGGTCCACATACATGGTGTCTTGGAATTTCTCAGTGTCTGCATGGGTGATGACATGGCCTTCTGCGAATAGATCCCCCACTGTGTATAGCTGGTAATTAACTAGTGTATGCTGTGCCAGTTTTTCTATTGTAAGAGGAAGCCATGAATTGTGTGCCAGTGGAATGGCAGGAGAGTAAAGTAAGCCGCCTTCCAAACATCGGTGGAGTTCCCCCCCTTGCCCAGCTAGTAATGGATAATTTCAAAATGTCACAGGGGTCCCCGTGGAAGATTAAAGGAAAGTGGGTTGCTCTTGGCCTGGTCCCTCTCCGGTTTCACATATGGTAGTCATGCATAAGCATGATACCAGTGGTATCAAAACAGGCACAGTGCCGCCAAGAAGTATCACTGCAGATCTGGTATTCCAAACCACCCCATTTATAAGGGAGAGTTAATGTGTCCCATTTAATCCTGGGTCTACGACACACCCAAATTGCCTGATGCAGGAGGCCCTTTATAGTTACGGAGAAACTGTTTGTCATAAGGCTAGGGATGTTTATGAACAAATATAAACAGTGGGGAAGTTCAACCATCTTTATAGTGGCAATTTGGCCCGCCATGGAAAGTAGTAACTTACTCCAGTGTTCGATTTGTCAACGGCCGGACTGCAGTTTAAATAAATTGTCACTTCCTTTTGTTTATGGAGTATAATACCCATCTATGTTGTTGACTCATTGCACCAGGCAAGGGGGTATTCCAGCGTGCATCTCATTATGGCATCTGTAAGTGGAAAGAGTTCCAATTTGGTTCAGTTGATGGAGAGGACAGAAAAGCAGCTAAAACAAAAAGGTTTGCGTGCAAGAGGGGATATGTGTCACCAGGTTTCGTACAAATAGCAATTCTCATCTGCAAATATCGATGCCAATAGTGGACCTGGACCAAATCTTAAACCGCGGTGAAGATGTCGCTCTTGCAGATGCCCTACTAGGGGGTCCATGGCAATGATAAAAAGTAGCTGTGAAAGATGGCATCTCTGACAGGTTCCCCTAGTCACTGGGAACAAGCCCATAAGTGAACCATTAACCTTCAGACCGGATACTGGGTCTCAGTAGAGCAGCATAATTAGCTCATGTATCCTTGCCCAACCCCAACTCCAACTCCAACCACATCCAGCCAACTGCTCTGTGACTCCCTATCCACCTTCTTCCACTGCAAGATTGCACACATCCACAACAGCTTCAGCAACCAGGCCCCCCGACAGACGCAGCCACCTCAGACGCACCGCCCCCCAGCCACATCAACCCCCTGCTCTCCTGGACCCACGTCAATGACGAAGACACCATCAAAATCATGAACACCATCCACTTCAGCTCACCATCTGACCCCTGCCCGCACCACATCTTCAACAAAGCAAGTTCCACCATTGGACCCCATCTCCGCAAGATCATCAACAGCTCCTTCGAGACCGCCACCTTCCCGGAGAGCTGGAAGCATGCTGAGATCAACGCCCGTCTCAAGAAACCCAAGGCAGACCCCAAGGACCTCAAGAACTTCCAGCCCATCTCCCTCCTCCCATTCCCGGGGAAAGTCATTGAGAAGATTGTCAACAGGCAACTGACCTCCTTCCTCGAAAAGAACAACATTCTGGACCCGTCCCAATCTGGATTCCACAGCAACCACAGCACCGAAACAGCCGTCATCGCCGCCACCGACGAGATCAGCGCCATGCTGGACAATGGAGAAACCACGGCCCACATCCTCCTGGACCTCTCGGCCACCTTCGACACTGTCTGCCACCACACCCTCCGCACACGCCTCCACAATGCAGGGATCCGTGACAAAGCACTGGACTGGACCACCTCCTTCCTCACCGGCAGAACCCAGAGTGTCTGCCTCCCGCCATTCCGCTCTAAAGACACCAAGATCATCTGTGGCGTACCCCACGGATCGTCCCTCAGCCTGACACTCTTCAACGTCTACATGGCACCGCTCGCCAACATCGTTCGTTCGCACGACCTCAACATCATCTCATACGCCGACAACACCCAACTGATCCTCTCCCTCACCAAGGCCCCCACCACTGCCAAATCCAACCTCCACAAAGGAATGATGGCCATTGCAGAATGGATGAAGAACAGCCGTCTGAAACTGAACTCGGACAAGACGGAGGTCCTCATCATCGGATCCACCCCCTCCACCTGGGATGACTCATGGTGGCCAGTCGCACTGGGTGCTGCCCCAACACCCACCAACTACGCACGCAACCTGGGAGTCATCCTGGACTCCGCGTTGTCTTTTACCCAGCAAGAAAACACCGTCTCCTCCTCCTGCTTCAACACCCTCCACATGCTCCGCAAGATCTACAGATGGATCCCCACCAGAACCAGAAGGACGGTCACCCAGGCCCTCATCAGCAGCAGACTGGACTACGACAACGTTCTCTACGCAGAAATCTCAGCCAAACTCCAGAAACAACTACAACGCATACAGAACGCCTCGGCACGCCTCATCCTCGACATCCCCCGCCACAGCCACATCACAGTCCACTTGAAAGACCTGCACTGGCTCCCCGTCAACAAGAGGATCACCTTCAAGCTCCTCAAACACGCTCACAATGCACTCCACAACACTGGACCAGCGTACCTCAACGAACGACTCACCTTCTATACCCCAACCCGCCAGCTTCACTCCACTGACCTCGCCCTCGCCACCGTTCTCCGCATCCATCGAGCAACTGCCGGCGGCAGATAATTCTCCCACCTCGCCGCAAAAACCTGGAACACCCTTACCATCCACCTACGACAGACCCAAGACCTGCTGGCCTTCCGGAGACTCCTCAAGACCTGGCTGATCGAGCAGTAGCAGCACCCCCCCCAGCGCCTTGAGACCCTCACGGGTTAGTAGTGCGCTCTACAAATGATTGATTGATTGATTGATTGATTGATTGATCCTTGCGGGAGTCCCAGCTTGTCCAATGCCGCTTTCAAAGAAGGCCTTTCAAGTGAGTCAAGTGTCTTCTAAGCATCGAGAAGGGAAATCACTGCTGGTACATCAGGGGTATGTGATATAATACTGCGAAAATTGTGTGCAGGTTAAGGACTGTGGATCTATGTGTGATGAAACCAGTTTATATTGGTGACATGATTTGTTCCATTAAAAGAACGAGGCGAGGGGTCGATATGATGTACATAAATTAGGTCCTTTGTCTGGTTTCAAAAGCAGAGTGATCACTGCCTCGCAGAGTGTTGGTGGGAGCGCCCCGGTCTCCAAATCCACAAAATATACCTCCAGGAGATGGGGAGCAAGCAAGTATTTATAGGCTTTGTAAAAATTGCCAATGAGTGTTTCTAGCCCCTGGGCTTTGGACCCATCTAGGGCATATATTGCCGTAGTAAGTTCTTTGTAGGAGATGGGTTCACCTAGAAATTTATAATTTAGATCTGACCAGGGGCAACCTTTTCAAATCCAGAGGGTTGAGAACTCGCTTCATTATTGAGGGAGGTGTGGGGGATACATCCTCCCTTGTGCATCTGCATTAAACTTACAAATATCCCACCTAATTTCACGGGTGTGATCATTAGTAAACAGAGGGAGAGAGAAATGGGGGGAGGGTGGTGGTCACAAAAAGTATCCACTGTGGGTCCGCACTATTAGTGCAGGGAAGAAAATAATTCCTTTTTTTATCAATTACCCTCACACACTCTACTAGTGTCGTACTTCATCATTGGGTTCACCCTGACTCGGGGACGCTAGAGGGCGTGCGGAGAAGATGGCTGCCTACCCGTAGGGCTCCCCCAGCGCCATGCCATCATCCTCCAACTTCTCCTGCCAGCGCTGTGAGGCGGGACTGCAGCCGCCGCCCGCCGCCGCGTGGAGTGCTCCGGCTGCTCTGGGGAGAGTTTTGAGGCCCGGGAGGGCCCGCGGCTGGAGATTTCAGCCCTGACACCTGACCCGGAGTTGAGCGCGATCCGCGCTGGATGCGGCGGCCGGCCGGGTGAGCTACGTGAGGCCGCGGCTCACCACGAGGCGGCAGGGCCGCGCGGACGCCGCGCTGCGGCGCGGGGGGACAGCAAGCTGCTGGTGGCCTGTGACAGTGTCGACGCCCCCCCCGCAGGACCAGGGACGAGGGAGCTGTGGCCGCGCTTGTGACCCGCCAGTCCGCGGCGCTCTGCTGACTCGCTTGGACTGACGAGCGGAACGCACTGGAGGAGGCGGCCGGCTCGGTGAGGTGCCTGGGGCTGTGGCTCGCCTCGCAATGACTGGGCCGCACAGAATTGAGGGGGCAGCAAACTGCCAGCAGCCTGAGACAGCATTGTCACACCCACCCCCCCCAGAAGCACAGAGCAGGGACGTGCAACCACTTTCACGGCCTGATGGGCAGCGGCGACCCGACCGTTGGCCCGGATTGAAGTGAGGAGCGCGCAGGAGGAGGTGACCGGCTTGGCGAGGCGCCTGGGTAGTGCAGAGCATGCACTGCAACACCGGGAGATGGCGGATTGCTGTTGGACCGCGACGGCAGTGGGTGATGAAGCGCGGAGACAGCGGGGCCTGCCGGTGTGGTCGCCATCCATGTCGGGAGCGGCGCTAGTGCGGGAGAGCAGGCCTGCGGCGACCGCGGTTCGGAGTGGTGGGATGCCCTGATTGGACCTGCCTCTGCCTGGTGAGGCCTCGCTGATTGCCGGACATTGCGGACCAGGTACGAAGTGCGGAGTTGGTGCCCAGAGTGACTGCACCTTACGGGGCTGCGGAGGGGAGGCCCGGAACTAGCGGTGAGCCCTCTGTGTGTAGCGCTGGGGGGCCGAGCCTGGTGGGCCTTGCGGGGCGAGCTTGGTCAGCGGTGGGGCGCCCTGGCCCCGTGGAAACTGAGACTGGCCCCTAGCCCCGCGTTGTGAGGAGATACAGGGCCCAACGGCCGGACACTGCCCTTGTGTCAGGAGGCTGTGCGAGAGTGGGGAGCTACTGGCGTTCTCTGGTGGAGAGGGACTCCGAGGGTGAAACAGGTGGGGGCCCTTCGCTCGGAAAGACACTGATCGCCTCACTGACTGGCGTCGATGGGCAGCGCCTAATAGCCTGAGAGTCGGCGGTCCGGGAGCTGGCAGCTGCACCGCATGAGGAGCTCTGTCCTCAGCAGCGGCCCTGACAGAGGCTGAGAGACAGGCAGCTCGTGGAAGACGGGCGACCAAAGGGCTGCAGGGCAAAATCTGACAGCGTCACCACATGCGTGAAGCGGTGTGAACAGGAGGGTCCAGGGCGACTTCTTTCCGGTGCGTCCGGCGCGGGGAGATCTTGGAGGCCTTGAGCAACAGAGGACGCTAGCCCGAGGACATCGGCCGGGTGAGGACACCGGCCGCGGCTGGGGGCCCGCCGCGACCCCTCTCCTTTGTGCAGTGTTGGTTGCGATCAGGGGAGGTTGACCTTCTGGTTCCCCGGCGCGGGGGTGCCTGGACCGGACTCTACTTGCAGCACGCCCGGGAAATGTCAATGCCATCAGCGCAACAGTTGGCCATGGGACGATTGCGGAACAAGCAGCATGAAGGCGGGCCGAGAAATGGAGGCCCTGGACCGCCGCTGGGGTGCTCGGACGGAGGTGGGGAGCAGCTGACGTCGACCCTGGAAGCCAAGATGGATGCCGTGCTGGCGGCGGTGGACCGACTGAGTAACACCCTGGAGCAGACTAGAACCTCCCTGGAATCCTGCATCGACAAAGTAACGTCGGATTTCACTTTACTCCATGCTGACCACCGTAAATTGGCAGACACTGTTGCTCACCAGGGTCAGACACTTTAGGAAGTTCAGCTGGTGATGCGCAGCCACACCGCAGCTCTGCAGGATCTGCTTGACCGGGTTAACACGCTAGAGGATCGCGCTCCCGGCACCAGAATGTCCGTGTGGTGGGTCTGCCAGAGGGAGCGGAGGGGCGGCATCCCGAACAGTTTGTTGAGGGGTGGCTGCGCAACGTCCTCCCTCCGGGGGATGCTCTCCCCTCAGTTTGTCGTGGAGCAGGCACACAGAGTCCCGGCGCGCCGGCCTGTCCCCGGGGTCAGGCCGCGTCCCTTTCTACTCAGGCTCCTCAACTACCGCGACCAGAAGGTGATACTCCGAGAAACTAGGAAGCTGGACACCCTTGCGGTGGGAGGCAGCCGGGTGATGTTGTTCCCCGATTACACGGCGGCGGTCCAGAAGCGGAGGAGCAACTATCTAACGGTGACGCGTCGGCTGCGTGACCTGCAGCTCCCATACTCCGTGTTGTTCCCGTCACGCCTTCGAGTGGTCACGAGCAGAGGGACTCGGTTCTTTGATACGCCGTCAGACGCCTGGGACTGGCTGGAAGAGGCGGGGTTGCACAGTGGTCAGAGGCCCGCTGATTGGAGCAATGACAGGCAATGGGAGGGACGACCACGGCGTCGGCGACGGGGAGAGCCCAGGAGGGAGCAGAAGCCGGGCCCTGTTGGGGCGCCTAGCCTGGAGAAGATGCGGTTGGAATGCCAGGAGGCCCTTGACGCGGTGGCAACCTTGGGATCAGTGAGCAGTCAAGGCGACGGAACAGCCCGAGACCATAGCGGCCCGGAGACTAGTAGATCTTCCTCCCCGGTCGCTGTGCGTTCAGATGACCAGGAGCTACCGGTGGTGACACCTCAGACAGCTGACACTATTGTATGAACTTTGCCATGCTGGGACAGCGCAACACACAGGTGCAGGGGAATGGAGTGAGTGCAGCAGGATCTGGGGGGCGGGGGGAAGCGAATCCTGCTGTCTCTCGGTTGATGCACTGTGGCTCTGGGTGCTGGTCAGTGCGGTCAGGCTGGGGTACTCCTGATGGATGGGGCGGGGGTTGTCGGGGATTTCCCTACCCGGGGAGGGGAATGGGGGGAAGATGCCATGACCTGTGGGTGGCGGGTGGCGGTGGCAGGCGAATAGCACGGCATGCGCATGTTTGACGCCATCAGCGGTTCAGACGGCACAGGAGGCACGGGCGGGGGTAGCGCAGGGCCTCAGTACATCGCGGTCTACACATTCACCTTTAGCACCCATCAGCTACCACCTGGCGTAGTCTACATAGTCACTTGAGTTGTGAGTTTGGACGAATGCCCATGTTGGGGTTTGCCCTGGCGGTTACACAGTGATTGATTTTACTTGGGTGTGCCCAGCGACACACTATTGTTTTTATATTTGTTATGTTGTTGCAGCAGGTCAGCGTGGTATCCGCAGCTGACGTCTCTCTCTCCCGCTCGGCCCACCAGACCCTGGCCTCGGTTCCTACACAGTCCCCATCTATAATTGATGGCTGACACTGCGGTGATTAATTGGAATATACGAGGGATGCATATGCCGGCCCGTCATTACTCTCTGTTCGCAGCGGCACCGGGCGGCCATTGCCCTTCTCCAGGAGACCCATATGACGCAATTGGAGCTGGACAGGCTGCGGTTCCGCTGGAGGGGACAATACGTTGGGACCACGTACTCTGCACACGCTCGTGGTACATTGATCTGGGTAAGGGCGGGCACACCGTTCATGTGTATAGAAACAGTGGTTGACCCTGTCGGGCGGTTCACCTCAGTCAGTGGGAAGCTGAACGGACAGCGTCTGTTATTGGGTTCCGTTTATGCTCCGAATGTCAACCAACTGGCATTCTTGGATCAGCTGTCTGGGGCGCTGGCGCCATTTGTGGGCCTTCCCTGGCTGATTGGGGGGGATTTTAACGCAGTTCTTGACATGCATTTGGATAGGTCCTATCCACCCCTCCGTAGCACGCAGGCCATTTCGAACGCGAAGAGCCTCGCTGATTGGTTGTCGCGTTGGGCCTTGCGAGATGTATGGCGTGGTCCGCATCCCAGCGATCGCATTTACTCGTATTATTCCGTGGTGCACGGACTTCATGTCCGGCTTGATCGGGTGGTGGGATCTCCCTCCCTGATTCCCCTGATTGATCAGGCAGACTACTTGGGCCGGACCCATTCGGACCATAATCCTCTCCGGCTGGTCTTGCGTTGGGGTCCCGGAAGGCCTCCCGTTCCAACATGGCGATTGCAGCTGGCGGCCCTGGGAGATGTTGAATTCCGGGCCTCTCTCGGCACGGCGGTGGAGCAGTACTTTGACTTGAACGAGGGTACGATGGGCAGAGAACTGACGGAGTGGGATGCCCACAAATCCACAATCCGGGGACACTGCCTGGGGATGACGTGGAACATCCGCTGGCGGCTGTCGTTGTCGCTCGCTGCGCTGGAGTCCCGCCTTCTGTTGTACGAACGCCTCGGCGAGGGGGGTGGACTGCACTCGACCCGGCTGGGGCTGGCGCGTCTTTGGGCGCGTCATGCGGAACCTCTTGAGCGCTTGCGGTGCCACAACTATGCGGCTCACTCGACTCGGGTCCACGCTGCAGCTGACAGGACGGGGAGGCTGCTGGCCTGGTTGCTCTGACAGGAGATGGCGCATGCCCCGATAGAATCACTCTGTGGACCGGATGGGATGTTGGTGTATATGCAGTGGGAGATACACCAGACCCTGACCGCGCATTATGCGACCCTATACACCTCCGCAGGACGTCGGCAAGCACAGGAGGTGGATCCGTTTCTGGAAGCTGCCCAACTGTCCTCCGTCCCGGATGAGCATCAGGACTCCTTAGAGGGCCTCCTCACAGTAGAAGAGATAGGGGACGTGGTGGCCTCGTTGGCCACTGGAAAGGCACCTTGATCCGGACGGGCTCCCGGCGGAATATTACAAGGCCTACCGGGAATCTCTGGTGCCCAAGCTGCATTCGCTGTATCTGGCGGCCCTTGAGAAGGCCACGTTACCTCCATCCATGAGGGAGGCCTACTTGATCTCTTTGCCCAAGCCTGGGCACTACCCTACCAATTTGGGGTCATATCGCCCCCTTGCCCTCCTCAATACAGACTACAACATTTTAGCCAAGGTGTTGGCGGAGCGACTGGCCCCAACGGTTTCGGCACTGGTTCATCGGGACCAAAGCGGATTTGTGCCGAAGCACAGCACCTCGCTTAACCTGCGGCGGTTCTTCCGAGTGGCGGTGGAGGGCGCGCAGCAATGGCCCAGAGTGGGCTGCTTGGTCTTAGACCTCGAAAAGGCCTTTGACTGCCTTGAGTGGGGGTACCTGGTGGCAGTGTTGTCACACTACGGCTTGGGCTTGGGGTTCCTCCAGATGGCGGCGCTTCTCAACAAAAACCCTGTGGTCCGGGTGCGAACTGGTCCCTACATCTCTGACGCGATCCCGATTGGCCGTGGCACGCAGCAGGGATGCCCTCTTTCGCCCCTCCTTTTCGCGCTTGCAATAGAGCCTCTAGCTGCTGCGCCGCGCTGACTTCATACTGGCGGGCAATTCATGGAGCGCTGACCACATGCACAAGTCGCCAGGTCCCATTTGAATGGTTAGCCTGGTTATTGCACCTTTTTCGTAGAACTCCAGCTACGAAGGTCGCGTCACGGTTTATCGACTTGGGATTGGTGTTGGCGAAGCGATTACTTACTAAACGCTGGAAGGCGGCGGATCCTCCTCATACACGAGCGTGGCGGAGTTCGCTGCTAGTGTGGGCGAGGGCAGAGAGCACGGCCCTCCTGAGGGAGGAAACATTAGGCCTCAGGCGAACGCCAATAGCGGCCGAATGGGACGCAATTTTACAGGCTCTGACGCGCTTGGATGAGGACACTCTGGGACATGGTGGGGGTCGCGGCGGAGATGCCCTTGCGGAGGGGAGGGGAGATGGCTAGCTGGCGGACTGGGCTCGACGGGTGGTGTTTAGGGATTAGCCGACTAGGAGAGGTTCAGGGTGTCAGAGATGCTGTTGTATGAGCGACCTGAATGGAGGGGTACCGGGATGGCGGGGGAGAGAGAGGGGGAGGGGGGATGGCACAGAGGACAATGTGAGGGGATGCTGACGTACAGCCAGAATGTGCTGCTGTTGTTTTGGTTTAATTGGGGCGCTTGTTGTTTTGCCTCGTTTTCTTATGGCTAATGAAATAGAAGTGATCGCTAGGCGGGGATAATTGGGTGCAACGCTACCAGTCCCCGTGGGGCAAGCACCTGATCACAAGACGGTGGAGGGAACATTTTCAAGATGGCACTGACGCAGGGGGCCGTAATCTTATTCCCTTCTGGTCACTGGACGTTACACCGGATTCCATTCATTACTGTGTACACGATAAGCGATGTATTACCGACTTTATTGCAATTATTAGCCACTTGAACTCTACATTGTACTATGTAATTTGTTCGCACCTAAAATGCCAATAAACAGATTTCATAATAATTGGGTTCACCCGACTCCTAAAGGTCAGGGTGGGCTCAACCATCTCCCAGAGAGCACTTAAAAGAAGTATGCAATGTAGAAACATCTAAGGTTATAAGCAAAATATCAGACTTCCATTTTACATCACAGAAGCGTTTGAGAAATTCTGATGTGTCTTTAATGTGCAATGAAAGGGTTGTGACTATAGGATTCCAAAAATACTATATTGTGGTTGAGGTACATCGACGGCCTCTTTGTGTTGTGGCAGGGCACAGAGGGGGAGGCCGAGTAATTGGTGAGAGGAATTAATGCGATTGACCTTAACTTAAGATTTGCAGCAAAGATGAGCTCCACATCTGTAGATTTCCTTGATGTTAATTTCCAAGTAGGAGCAGAAAGGTTGGAAAACTTGATTTTTAGAAAACACACTGTAGGGAATACTATAGTTCATGCTGATAGCTTCCATCCAGCCCACCAATCAGAAATATCCCTTTTGGTGAATCATATAGAGCTAAATAGACATGCAGTACACAGGTAGAATACGGTAGAACAGAGAAGGATATGTTAAACCAGTTCAAACAACGTGGGTATAAAGATACCATACTGAATCCTGCCTCGAAAAGGACACGTGAAATAGGTAGAGAAAAAGCCTTATTCAATCCTTCACATTCAAGTATAAAGAAGAAAGATACTAGGCAACCTCATAGATTTATAATCAGATTAAACAAGGAAAATGGCAGGATAAGACAAGCCATGCAAAAGCAGTGACATCTATTAAAAGAAGATGCTTTTGCATCCTATTATAGGCTATAAGAAATTCAAATCTATGAGGGAATACCTAGTCAGAAGTGAATTTAGCACAAGCACAAGACCAAGACATGGTTAGAAAAACAAGGGGGTTCAGAAAATGCAACAAGTGTAAACCCTGCAAAAAACGACAAGAACCTCTCAGTATTAGAGATGCCCCTTAAAAAGAAAATTAGAGTGAGGGGCAGCCTAACATGTAAATCTGATTGTGTGGGGTACATCCTCACTTGTCCCTGCAAGAGAACATATGTGGGGAACACCATTCTACCTGTGCATAAGAGAATGTGATGTACATGATTGGTTTTAACTAGTCGCATGCAACTGTGCTAGTACATAGTTTAAGAATGAATTGTATTTTCCCTTTACAGAACTACATTTGTAACTTTCGCCATACCCTAAAGATGTCTTTTATGTTTATTAGCACTTTAAAGTATTAATGCAGCACACTAGATGGCGCACCCTGTTGTGCACACGGTTTCCTGGAGCAATCGAAACGCGTTGACAGTCACTCACACGCGTAAATGTAATCATTTAAAAACTCACCAAGGAGTGCCGTCGTAATCCTGGTATTATGAGTGGATGCAATTTTATATATATATAGTAGGTAGTTATAGTTAGGACCTTGTTTCTATTCAAACAGTGTTTTTTCGTTTGCCAATATCTTTGGCGCCGTTTGACAAATCTTCACAACTAATGGCCCACTCACTTCACCTGCTGTTTTAAAAGTTTCGGGGTGATTCGTAAAGCAGGGGCCAAGTAAAAAGGGAGTCCTAAAACATGTTTTCATCATGTTAATTTCCATAGGAAACTGTTGACACAGCTACTGCCCGAACTGCTGAATGGAATCAGACCAAAATTGGCAGAAAGGTAGGTCTTGGTCCAGAGTGCACTCTTTTTGTTAAATGGTGTAAATCTGTTCAGTAGTTACGGAGAAATGTAGATATTTCCAAGATATCCAAATATGTGAGCGGAGGATCCTCAAACCCATCCAATCTCGAACCTGAGATCTGAATGGCTGCCAACACTTCGCACCAGGAAGTGTTGGAAGCCATCTTGTGACTCGGTTGAACAGAGTTACAATAAAACAAGGTGAAAAAAATAAAAAAGGTAAGAAAAGGTGGCAGGGTAGAAACACCCTGACCCCCTAGGCCTGTTCAGGGGGAGCCTGTGGGATCCCTAGGGCTCAAAAATCTTTTTTCTTTTTAAATTTTCAACTGGATTCACGTTGGGTCTGCAAATCTGCTTGAAACATTTTAAAAAACGAAGCACAGGCTACCATGTGCTTCGTTGTCTTTAAGTCCCCGGGTTGGCCAGGTCCCATAGACAAAGCAAAATATTCATACGGGGTCTCACAGGGACCCCCATAGTCCCAGAGACTGCCACCTCCCCAGGCTATATTGAAAATAATGTGTGGAGGCTCAAGCCCACCCACACAGCCTCAGAGACCACCACCTCTCCGGGGCAACTTACAAATGGAAGGGGTGCATGCTGCCCACCTCCTGGAGCCGTAAATGGCCCTGGGAACCAGCACACCCCAGGGCCAGCTCCAGCAATGTCCTGGGGTACCCACCCTGGGACATTGCAGTTTGCTAGTTGCAGTTTGCTATTGCTCCCTCCATGCCATAGCAAACTGTGCTTTGCTTCATGGAATCGAGAGCATGGAAAGCTCCTGCTTCCATGAAGAGGAGCAGAATTGCTTTTGGGTAGAGGGAGCTGCATGTGTGCAGCTCCCTCTGTCCATTAGCAATGCCAGGTCCTGCAGAAGGTGGAGAGCCAGCAGGGAGTGTGAGGGTTTTGAGGCTCCCCTACGGTCCCCAATGTCCTGGCCATGCCCCAGCGGATGGGGTCCTCAGGGCAGGCTCCCTACCCCTTTTTTATTTTTTTTTATTAAAAAAAAGGATAAGGCCTGACCCCTGGAGATGGGATCCCTGTGGCTGAAATTGGCCTCAGGAGGGTGGCCACACGGCCCCCCTACTATAAAATCACGACCCTATTGCAGCGCTCAGCATGGGCCCCCAGTGTAACGTCGCAGTGGAGTCATGGACCCGCCCCAAACAAATATTGAAATACTTTAGAATTGGAGAGGAAGTGTTACAGTTGTGAACTTTTTGATAGAGGTACTAAGTCTGAACTTCATAATCACATTAATATTGACACATTTAGAAAAAATATTACAAATATAAATTAATAGTAAAAGCTGAAAAGTGAAATGTGTTGTACCACGTTGAGTTCGTGCTTTTGTTTAGATGATTCACGACGGGTTCTCGAATCCGAGTAATATTCATAAAGAGTATATATGTTTACAAATAAATATCTTTCACTGTTGGGTTATAGGTTGGCTCTAAGAAGAGTCTTTGTGTTCATTAGGACTTCGTTTCAGCAACATGTAAGTCTGGATGCATATCTTAAGGTTGTTGAGAAACCCTCTGTTCCCTTCATCTCTGAAGTGAACCCTGTCACTTCATGTAGATATTATGTATGTCAAAACGTAGATTGTTGTTATAGATAGAGCCCATGTTATGGTCTCTGATGTAAACAGAAACAGCTTTATTAACATGCTTCCTAGCTTAGTCAATGTGTGGACAGAATTGATTTGACCACTTCCATTTCTGTCCTTGGCATTTATTAGAGTATACAAAGACAGTGTGATGGAAAAGTGACATTAGTTGTGCAAAGATATCCTTCATTATATTTTCCAGCCTTCCCCCAGTCAATGTGCCTAGGTCATTGCAACCACAGTGCACAATCATGAGGTCTGGGGGTTGGAGATACAAAAAGGTTTTAACCGAAGGCATCAGTTGGTGCCACTTTAGTCCTGTCTGTGCAAACCATTTAATATCCACATTTCGCAAATCCAGGTCTTTGTCAATACCCCTGTGTTCAGCATACCTTTTGCCCCAGAAAACATAGCTGTGTCCTACAATTCATACTGTTAGCATTTTGAAGGGATTTGTGGAAGGCATCAAAAAACATCTGTAGCTGAGTAAGTCAGTTTCTACAATGAGAGGTATCTAAAATGGTGGAGATGATGCTGGTTGCATGTTACTTTGCAGAACAAGCATCTCTCTGATTGGATAGAAAAAAAAATGAAAGGTACAGTAGACAGGATAAGCTTATATTTGAAGACTCAACCACACCTGCTATTTGGATTTGTAAGCTAATCTGCTGAACTGGAAAATATGGTGAACTTGTGAGCTGAATGTTGCAGAAACTGTTACTATGGAAAGTAGGATTACCCTAAATGTGGGAAGGGTTGAAAGTTAACTGTGGTTTTAAAATATGAAATGGTATGTGATATGCTTCTAAAGTAACTTTTCCCAAATCAGTACCATGTTTAGAAGTGTTTTGTTCTTAAAAACTAAAACTACTGTTGTTGGAAATAGGTCTTTGAACTTCCATAAGGGTTCGCGACTCCATTACAATGCTACACTGCTGCACCGTGGTGGAGTCGACACTCCAGTAACTAACAGAACCCGATTGGGCACTTTCAGAAGTGAGTAATAAAGGGTTAATATGTGTGTCCATTAGAAATGGATTTTAGAATTTGAAAAAATGAAGGGAGCATTTTGATTTTGTTATTTACATTTTTTTTTTTTAGAAAGAGACAGAAAGTTTGCAATTACTGGTTTTACCTTGTTGAGAGTGGAGCATCACATTCATTGTGTGGAAAGAAAATCTTTTAGGAGTTACTGGTATTCTCATATTCTGCAATAGTATTTGAGAGGTGAGTTACAAATCTGTAAGGTGTATTATATTTTGTGTATGAGTGCTTCAGTGTTTGTAATGATATTTTTAACTTTGTAATGCATTATTTTTAAAGCTTGCGAACTATTAGAGAAATGCAATGTATGAAATATTTTACCAAATGTCGGAATTGTATTGTAGTCTGTTTTATCGTACTGAAATGAAGATTGAAATAGGTTGTGCATACTAAAATGTGTGTTTCCTGAGCCTGTACTGAAAGTAGTAAAGAAAACTGAGATGATTTAAAACATGTTAGCAGATGTATTAAACTTTGTCCCAGTCTATATAACTCTGTGTGTGTGAAACATCCAATACAACACAGGCATTACAATGGTACATGTGTTGTAATGGCTTGTATTGTAATAGTATACATTGTAATGGACCTGCATTGAAAAAATCACGCTGTAAATGTATGCATTGTAATAGTTTGTGTTGTGACATCATTTACTCTTGAAATAAGTTTAAAAGTATTAGACTTACAATAGTGACATGAGAAGAGTTGGTCTTTCATATTTGCGTAGGCCTTAGTTTGTGAGGTGTCGGTGAATAGTGAAACTGCATGAGAAAAGTGAGTTTAAAACATGTTAGCAGATGGATTAGTGGTTATGCTACTTCATATCGGTCTCTAGAAAGGTACACTTTAAGAATGCCGCATAAATTTAGGTGTCTGCTTGAAATGGGAATTGCCCTCTGTCAAGTTTAAATATCTGCATGTTCTCATGACTGAGGTATGTGTGTACTTCTAAATGTATTCTGACACATGTTGTGAATCTGAAGATGCTAGCTGAAACACCTGGCAGCTTCTCATACAGGTGCACAAATCATCTCAGTTCTACTATATAATTTGGTCACAAAAGCAGACATGTGTTACCTATGTAGGTGTCACAGAACCCCTCAAATAAACAGTTCAAAACCCACGTGCCCTGTATTATGAGCAGATAGGAATACATGTACGTTCCTCTATACAAATGTGGAGAGCATGAAGTCTGAAACACAGGTATTCTGCAATTTGTAGGTTTCTTTTCAGGCATCATGTCACTAGAAAAAAGAGCAGAAGGAATACATTATAAAAAATATAAAAGAAGTTCAGCAGCTTATGAGAAAAAGCATCAGATTGAAAGTGTAGTAGATACAATTCTTGAATTGAAACTAACATTATTTATATTAATATTGAGGAGAATGAGAACATTGGAAAAAACAATTATGTTTATTAATGAGAAAAGAAAAAGAAAAAGAAAAAGACTTGTTAATAGAAGTAATTGTTATAAAACGTTTACTGGTGAACGGAGGCACACTTTCAGTACTGAGCCTTTCTTTCATTTTTTTATTCAATTTTTTTTTATTTCTCATATAACATCAATATGCGTATTAAGACTTGGTTAGGCAGATCAAGCAGGCAACTTGAGAAACCTTTCCCCTAAGAAAGAGGGACAATGGTATCCTCCATGTTGCACTCTAAACCAGTTCCACAGCCACATAGCTATTTTTCCAGGGTGGATTTCTCCATCCAGAGATTTAGCTATTGATATTTTAATCATAGGCCCAGTTCCGCATTGAACTCATTTTCTCTCCCTTCTATGTTCTTATTTTACGTTTCCCATTTCTCCCATATCTCCAAGAACTTCGCTTTCTTCTCTGCAGAACTCTTATGATCTAAGGAGTTTATTCTTTGAATTGCTAAAAGCCACTCTGATTTTTGTTGGGGGGGCAGCACCTATTTTATTCAGATCTCCCTCCTTGCTACCAATAGTAACATAAACAGTAAAGATTGTTGTTTCTTTGATAACTTCATTCTTCCCTCTTCCACCCCAAATATTACCATGGCTAGGCTTACCTTGATATCTTCATCTATACTCTCTTTGACCGTCTTACCCGCATCCTGCCAGAAGGTCACTATCAGAGGTCGCCGCCAAAACATGTGAACATCGTCAGCCTTTTCTTCTCTGCCCTTGGGGCTTTTGTTCACCTCCTGTCTCCCCAGCTTGGACAGCCTCTTTGGTGACCAGTATGTCCTGTGCACTATGAAGAGGTGATGTTTCCTAAGAGGTGCAGATTTTATAGTTGACCAAAAGGTAGTCATCCATACTTGACATATATCTTCCAATTGTAGACTTGGCAGGTCCCCCTTCCCGATCTCTCCCAGCAAAGAATAGGGTTCTTCCCCCTCCTCAATCAGCATCCAGTATCACTTTGCAACCTCCTTCTTTTGAGGAGATCTTAGTTGGTGTTTCATCTCAAAGTCCTTTCTCCCTTCCCGTACTTTCCTCAAAAGCATTTACCCAACTTAGCAACTGGTAGTATTTAAACTTGGAGAGGCGTCCTTCTGTTAATATTTCATAGGTTTCCCAGGAAACTAATCTATGTTACAGCAGAAGTTGACTCCATTTATTTATTCCCACTTGCCCCAATGGGGCTGCCAATTAATCTACAAGGCACACAGGAGTACCTGGGGAGTTCCTGATTGGGGGTGATGCACAATAGTAAGTTATTGTCAGAGCCCGTCTAACCTCGTACCATATATTACATGCGGCCTTCAAGATTTTTAGTTTCACCTTTTTAAAGCATTTGGGGTGGCAAAATTTATTTAGAAAAATGCTCGCCATATCTTTCTCGTCTGGGCCTTAAATAGCAGGGTATAGAACACATTTTCCAAGTGAAGAGATCTAAAGTTCTAAATCTGAAAGACCCGACAGTATATTAAAAGATCTGGACTCGCAATTCCCTCATAGATCTTCCTCCTGCCTAACGTCTTCCAAGCAATCCTTACTTCTTTGTCTGACCAGATAAAACTACTTAATGCTCCTTATAATTTTTTAAAAGGTTCCACTTTAAAATCTAGGGGAATTGTATTGAAGATAAAAGTGAACTTTGGTAATATGGACATTTTGAGTAAGTTTGAACTTCCTAGGAAGGATAGGGGGACAGTACTTCAGGTCTTCAATAAACTTATGGTGTCTTTTTGTACCTTCACGAACTTTGTCTGGGCCAGATTACTTAGGTTCTGTACCACCTGGATCCCCAGGTATCTAATCACCTGTTTCACCAAAGGGACAGAACAGTGAGTGTTCCACTCCATTATTTCAGTCTTTTTCTGATTTACTTGATATCCTGATACTTTGCCAAATTCTTCTAAAGTTTTAAAAATCTTTGGAAGGGCTAGTTTAGATCATTGAGTCATCCTCTTCGAGCAGCACTTTTTTCCCACTCTTTATACTTAAAAGGACTTATATTCAGGTTTGCTCTTATTTTATTGGACAGAGGCTCAATATATATGTTAAAGAGTAAAGGGGATAAGGGACACCCTTTACGAGTCCCTCTTATAATTTCTATCTGGTCCGTAAGATTCCAATTTACCAATATCCTTGTGATAGGGTTGCTGTAAATTGCTGACACTGCTCTGGATAAAATCTCCTCCCGATCGTGTTGCTTGATTGTCCATTGGAGGAAGGGCCTTCCGACCCTATCAAATGTTTCAGCTGCATCAAAAGACCATCAGAGGAGTTTGCTTTATGTAGCTAAATCAATTGTTCCGATCAGCTTGTGGGCTATTTTGGTCAGAGTATCAACTGGCCAATATCGCTCTATAGTCCTTTCGCCAAGATCTGGGTGTATATTTTATAGTGAGGGTTTAGGAGAGAAATCGGACTGTATGATTCACAAAACTTGGGGTTCTCACTTGATTTTAAAATGATACTAATCGTTTGCTTCTTCCCAGGAGCGTGGTAGTTTTTTCCCTTCTACAAAGTCAGCATTCATCATCTCCCTGTACCATACAGTGATTTTTTCTTCGAGGGCCCTGTATAATTCATTGGGGAGGCCATCTGGGCCTGCTACTTTCCCTGTTGTCATTTTCCCCATTCCCAATCTTACCTCTTCTAAACTTATTTCCGCACAGAAGAATTTCTTTGAAGTAGCCAACAACCTAGGCTATTCCTTCAAAATAGTTTTGTAACTGTTCCCTAGTTATTACTGTATCTTCATTGTAGAGGTCTTTAAAGAATTGTACAAAAGCCAACTCCAATTCTTTATCTTCTTTGCACAAGTTACCTGTCTTGGAATCTAAAATTTCAACAACATTGTTTCTGTTGTGTTTTGATTTAGCTTTCCATGTCAGTAGCTTCCCACTTCTTTTTTATTTCTTCTTCTAAAAAACTTGATAAACAATATTTCTCTTGCTGCAGGTCACTCTGTATTCAAGCCTGCTTAGTTATTTTAATATTCAAGTTTGACAATTTTAAGCTTTCCGCTTCCTACGCTGGCCTGTGGAGAGGCTAATCAGACGTCCCCTTATGAAGGCTTTATATGTATCCCAAACTATGTGCATCGTGGCTTAACACATATTAAGCTGAAAGAATTAATTTGTTTCTTTCTTTAAAAACTCAATTAAATTGGTGTTCATTAGTAGGGCACGATTTAACGTCCATCTCTTTTGTGTGTGTGTTTGAGTTAAGTTTAACACCAACCTAACTACTGAATGATCTGACAGGTGTTCTACTATATGTTCTATATTGGAAATCTTGTTGCCAATCCTACTGGTTACTAAAAAGAAGTCAATCCTTGAAGAATGTTCATATTTTTGTTTATAAAAGTAAACATGTTATTCTCACTGCCTTTTTCTCACCACTGGAGGAGGATTTATCTAGGGATGGGTCAATCAAGACATTAAAGTCACCCCCCAAGATAATGGGACCATTTATATCCACAAGGAAGTTGAATAGCTCCTGAAGGGGTGCTGAGTCATCCATGTTGGGGTCATAATACCCTACAAATGAGAACCAATGATTCTGCAGCTTAACTTTAGTTATAATCCATCTCCCCCTTTTCTCTGCCATACATTCTCCCAAGTGTGTCCTAATAGAATTTTTTAAAAGGATAGCCATCTTTTGTACGACACTCCTGATCTGTACATACATAATGCTAAACCCTGTTTAAAAAAAATAATCTCATTCCATTCTTCAAACTCTTCAAATTGGTTTCTTTTATTATTATCTTATCTCACTGCTGCATAATTTGCAGTATTCCAGAATTGTCCTTCGCCTACTGGCAACCCTAAGACTGTTAACATTCCAAGGTAAAATTCTTACAGTCCTATCGTCTGATGTGTCAGTCATTTCCTGTCTCAGTGTTTATGGGAGCAGAGAGAAAAGCCCCGACCTTGGTGTTGTATGCCAGTTCATTAACAGTGAGGACCTTATTTTTTATTTTTTTTCCCACATGCTCCCCCACCCTGTGCAAAAAGTAATGAAAAAATAATAATGTTTGAACACCCCCCCTTCCCTCCATGGGGAACCCTCTCAATTGTCAGCAGGTGTCCTTCTTGGAGCTCCCTTATTTTGAACCCTCTTATCCTTCCAAAATGTATTCGAATAGGTTATTTTCGGGTGCCTAATTTGATTAATCAAAGTTTCAACTTCCTTCAGGTCCTTAATATTATGCATCTTATTTTCCCACATCACCCTTAATGTGGCTGGGAAACACATCTGGACTGTAGCTCTCAATGATGTTAACTCTCGCATACATTTACCCATCTCCCATTGCCTGTCCTCAGTAGATCTATAAAGATCCAATCTAAATTTAAAGGACCATTCTCCCTTTGTATAAGAGCCTGCTTTGATGTCCTCTGTTAATATTCTCTCTTTAAGAGCATATGTTTTGAAATTTACAAGAATCTTCCTCTGTTCCTTCCTAGTGATAGATTTATGAAAGGGATCTCGATGTATGTGCTGTATATCTTCCTCAAGTGTGACAGTCTCAAGATTTAGGATAATCTCTTTTAGTAAACCTATCATAGATCTTTTTATGTTCACACCTTAAAAGCATTTATGTTATTTTTTCGTGCATTATTCTCAAGAGTCTCGATCTTATCTCTTAGGCTCTTTTCACCTGCTCTAAGGGATGATATTTCTCTTTGATTTATTTCGACCTCCCTCTTCAGCTTCTCTACAGATACTTCAATAGTTTCCAGTCTATCCACTAAAGATTTCACTTTACTCTCCAAACTTACCCGCACTTCATGTATCTTCCCCTGGTTCTTTTCTGAAAATGTTAAATCCCTCTTTTATTTTACTAAATTGGAAAGTTAACATCTTTTCCACCTCCAGCTGCGTGCCCTTCTCTGCTTGCGTGTGGTGCTCGGGGTGCTCGGTGAATGCTTTGGCCTGTTTCCTGTGGTAGTTCGTCTAAATTCTTATCTGCCAGCACTTGAAATATGTTTGGGTTCTTTGGATTTCCCAGGAGACCCATAACATTAAGGGCAAGTTCACTTCCTGCTGCCTCAGTCATGCCGATTCAGTGTTTCACTTTACTTTTATGACCCTGTGTGTCAGGAGGTGAAGCTAAATTATATTGACCATTTCCCTGCACTTGCACTTCAAAATAAGACCGCAAGGAGGCGGTTATTCTAACTTGTTCAGCTGTTTTTTGTCCTTTTCTCCCTTCCTTCTTTTGCAGGTCTCCGGCCCTCTAATAAGTTATCCAGGCTGTTTGGAGAAGGGAGAAGGATAGGGGTGTTCTGTTGTAGCTGAGATTTTGGTGTTGGATTTAATGTGACAGAAGCCTCTAGGATATGTTTTTTCCTCAAGGTATATCTATTGAACTGTCCCCTTGTAACTCTCTTCAACCTCCATACCTCTGTATTAGAAATGTATTGGACCGGTAGCAGCTATTTTTCTCCCTGATACGGAGAGCTGGTATTGCCTTCTGCGGGTCTCCTCACACTTTTTTTTCTAGTAGGTGTCATAAATATATTTTCATCCTTTGAGATTGCTAAGATGTTTCTAGTTTGTTTTATCTCTCTGCCACCTCTCAATTTGCACACTGACTGGGCAGCGCTACTTAGTAGCCTCCTGAATCAGAACCGAGCCACAGCATGCCGGCTCCAGGAAAGCCATGTGGCTGCCTCCACCCACACTCCGGCTCCGCATTGCCCGGAGACACTCGTGGTTGTCCAGGCTGCCTCCCGTTGCAACACCGACGATCGCTGCATGCACACCACAAAGGAGGCGAAATAAATCCTCTAAAACACCTCTCCACCCTGCAACACGTCCGCCGCACAAAGGAACCTCCACGCCGCTCCTCACACTGTTACACTCCCCATTTGGGTCCTGGAAGGTAAGAGAGCTCCCGACCTGCTCAACCGCAGCCGCTATGTTCCTCGACCTTCTGAGCCTTTCTTTAATAAAGAAAGTTATTTTCAAGAGAACACATTACTACATGTAGTTGATACTAGTGGTTGATGTTATGAGGTAAAAGATGGCACTGCCATTCCAAAGGAAAAAATGCTTTCTAGGAATGTAGAAGAAGTAGTAGCTGAAGAAGTTAAAGGAAAGCGTACACACGCTCCTGTATGTAAGTGGGATTGTAGCAGTATTTGATAGGAGTCTATTGACATATTACGATTTCTTTTACGACAATATGCAAAAAAAGCGTTAAACAGAGATTAAGATGTTACCAGGACTAGATCCATGTAAAATAACAAAATATACTAATTTGCAGGGTCATTTTCTGGCTTATCTTTCAAGAAAAGTGTGCCAAAGTACTTTTCATCATTTAAGAGTGTTATCTGTACACCACTCTGAAATGCGGGAGTTAGTAAAGAGAAGTTACTATGTTAAAACTTCTGCATTTTGTTTAAGTGAGATGAATACAGCTCTTTTGCATGGTTCTGTGTCAGATGTATAGAAAGTTTTTGATGATATACAGTTTTGTTTTTTGGTTCTGAAGAGGAGTGTAGACAAACTGAGAGTTTGATTAGTGTAGGTGTTGAAGAAAAGGAGAAAGAGATTAGTATTGATGATTTTGCAGAAGAAATTACAAAATGTATTAGTTTCATCTGAAAAACTGAACTATATTTGTACTATATTTGTATTTGTTATAGACGTACTCACTATAGAAGTCAAACTAGGAATGTTGATTTATTTTTAAAAAGTGAAAAAGAAAACAATGATAAGCAGCAGCAATTTTGTCTTTATTTGTTTGTAGAAGGTCAGTTTGAGTTGGGTAGTGATCAAGTTATTTGTAAGTACTGTTACAAACAATTTGAAGAAAACAAAAAAGGCCACCTAGAGCAGTACATAACAACTTAGAGTTGGTACCTATTCCTCAGGAACTGGCAGATTTAAATGTATATGAGTCTATTCTTATTCAATCTGTGTACCCATTTCAGGCCATAATTCATATGGAGCATAAAACAGGCAAGCTGCCACCATCAGATTTGCAAAAAAGCCTCAAAGGAAAAGTAGTGTACTTACCTTTAGATTAAAAAAAATAAATACATTGAAACTGTTGGTGTAGAGAGAGAGGAAAATGAGCCAGTAGTTATTCTAGTAAATGGTGTGCTAACAAAGAGTAGAAAAATCTGGTAGGAGTTTGTAGCTGTTAATAAACTCCAAAAGGCTACATTATACCTAGTACAGAATATTATTTATAATAATAATGTAAATGTTGATGAACAAGAAATATGCTTATAAGCTGAAACACTAATCTCAAGTGGCCAAATTGAAAAAATGGACAAGTCCAGGAGTGAAGAGATTTATGAACATTATACAATACATCCCCTGCATTAGAAAGAAATCATAAGAAGCAGTATTGCATTATTTCAAATGAAAGAAGCAAAGGGAACTCCCATGAGTGTATGGGTAAAAACATTTAGAAGCTCATTGTTTTCCACAGCTACTCCCCACTGGAGTAGGTGAATGATTTGATGAGCGAGCTGTATGGATTCCAGCTTCAGAGTACCGATCAACAAGAATGTATTGTGAAGATTCACGATTTCTGCAGTGCATTCCATATATATTTCATCTTCTGTTTGAAAGCGATTTGTGTGCACTTTCAAATGCAGTGAACCAGACATTAAAAACAGGAGTTCAGCTTCAACATGTTTGTGCAAAAAAGTTCAAGGACAAATTTTGAACAAAGAGATGGAAATTTAGAATCTCAGTTAATGAATTTGCGTGCCAACGTGGTACCAATGAATATTGGTACCGCGGTCATGGTGAACTGAAATGCATGTAAAGAAAGCTAGGTACACCTACATGATTTGTAACACATAGCTGTGCTGAAAATGCGTGGGAGGATTTACTTGAATTCTTACAAGAAGCAAATTCAAATGTTAAAAACATTGAATTGAAGACAGCTGGAGATCTCTGGGGCATATTATCAAGAAACGACGTTAACATTATCGCCGCTTTAGCGGCAGAAAACTGCCACTAAAGCGGCGATAATGGGCTTGATAATATGCCCTTGAGAATTCCCATAGAAGTCCATGTTCTGGTGTCAACATGGGCTTCTATTGGAATTCTCCAAGGCATATTAACAAGCCCATTATCGCCGCTTTAGCGGCAGTTTTCTGCCGCTAGAGCGGCGATAATGTTAACGCTGTGCTTGATAATATGCCCCTCTGTTCCTTGGATCCTGTAAATGTCTGCAGGTATTTTAACCATATGTTTCAAGCTATGATGTGTTTTATCTACAATAAAAACATTCCAGCTCTTGGAGAGGTAACTGATTTCTTTTGGTGAAAAGAGTACCAAACCAGAGGTGCTCCTCATAAACATGCTATTGTGGATAAAGAATGCACCAAAATTTGGAACAGACAGTGATGAAACTATTTCGCCTTTCATCGAACATCATGTTACATGTGCCATTCTAAGAGATGGAGGAGAAAAGAGCTTGAGACAATACGTTTTACGCTTTCAAAGTCATATATGTGGGAAATACTGCCAACATAAATATAAATGTAAAGCAAAACTTTATACAAAATGTTGTTTTTCGATTCCCACTCCTATAATTTCTAAAGGGAGAGTAAATAGTTTTTGCTCAGCAGTAAGACATAAAATAACTATAAAATCTCCAAAGAATACATATAACGTAAAAAGAACAAAAGCTTCAAAGTACATTAATGACTACAATCCAGTTTTTTTGAAAATGTGGACTGCAAACATGGATATTCCGTATGTTGCAGATATTTCAAATGCTGTTGCTCGTTATGTTACATCATATATTACAAAATCTGAAAAGTCAGAGATGAAAGAAATGTGGGAAGAAATTTTGGCAGAAAAGCGTCTTAGCAAGAAATTGCACAGCTTAAGCTTGAAAATGTTTTCCCATAGAGAGATTGTATCCTATAAATGTTTGGATCACTTGCGCTCAGCCAGTTTACATTCAAAGTCAAGAGGAATCATTTGGACAAGTCTAGGTCTTGCCTCCACACGAAACAGAGTATTGAAATCTTTACAAGAAATTGAAAACTTTGCACAGTATGAACCAGAATGTACTGATATTGTCAAAACAAATATGTTGGATGCATACTATTCCAAAAGGAGTCCACATCTTAAAAACCTATGCCTGTATGAAATACTTCAGCATTATAGGTTTAAAAGAATGTTAGAGAAAATATAAAAGAAGAAAATTATGCAGTAATTGGATGTGATGGATGTGAAGTGAAACATGTCAAAGGGAATCTTATTAACCACAGAAAACTGAGTTGTGAAACTGCAGATAATAAAGAATTTTCTTAGTTAGTACTTCTGCAACTGTTCAAGCCTTGGCGCAGTGAATCAGAATAACTTGGAGATTTTGACTGCTATGAAGATTCTTTTAATGCAACTAAAGACAGCATTCAGTGCATGAATTTTCCAACTCACCTTCAAATGTTAAATGATAAGATTGAACAAGAAGGTACTATTGCAGCTGCAATAGATAAAGTTCACAAAGCAGTCAAAGTTCTTGTCCACTTACTCAAGATTCATTGGGACAACCAATCTTCGAAAATCAAGCAGCAATAGCTGTGAATACAGTAGAAACTGCAATGCAGCAAGCATAACAGGATATTATTCAGTTAGAAAAGTTAGATGAACAACTAAATATTGAACAAAACTAAATATATCTACAAGTCAAACAACAGGTACAACATGGTTAGCTCAATGAAAAAAAAGAATGCCAAAGTTCATCATTTAAACCTATTCTATTGTACATTAGTGGTCAAACTGGAACAGGAAAACATTTTTTGATTAAAGTTTTGACCAGTTTTGTACGCAAAACTACAGATTCACATTTATTGTGTGTCATAACATCTCTAACTGGATTAGCAGTACACAACATTAAAGGTATTACTTTACCTTGATTACTTATGCTACCTGTTGAACATGATAATAAACTAGAATATCAGAAGCTACCTGGAGAAGCTTGTTATGAAGTCTCAAGAGTACTGAAGAAACTGAAACTATTAATCGTTGATGAGGTGAGCATGGTCTCAAACTTAGTGCTTGCCTTAGTACACTTGAGAATGCAATGGATTTTAAAAACAGATTACGATGTTCTGTTTGAAGGAAAACATTAAATTGTATTTGGAGACCCACTACAACTTAATCCTGTTAAAGGACAACCTGTTTTCAAAACACTTCTCCATGATGACAAAAGGAAATCTTTGGGAAGTATTGGGAATGTAAATAATTGGTAAAACTTTGAATATAAAGAACTTGTTAAGAATATGCAACAAGCAGTTGATGAAGATTATGGAAATATTCTTAAAGAGATAAGAATTTGTATGTTGACGAAACATGGTAAACAATATTTAGAAAGTCGGCTAATAAGGAACCTTTATATATCTGAAAAAACAGCAGCAGAAGTATTGTACAATATACTTGTAGAAAACTAGTCTATAGTTTGCCTAAGGCCTACAGTGCAAGAGTGTTCTACATTTAATTAACAACTTCTCAAACTGTAAAAAACAACAAATTCTGGAAATTAAAGCTATTGACAAAATCAAACATCATGGAGTAACAATACTTCTTACTGAGAAACTACAGGCAAAATAGAATTATTGGGAAAAGTCTGTATCCAAAACTGCAGGATTAGAAAAGAGTTTACGTGTATGTAAAAACTGTTGAGTAATTTTACGGCGTAATTTGAATGTAGAAGAAGGATTAGTAAATGGAGCAATGGGAAAAGTTGTTGATTTTGGAAATTTTCAAACTAGAGAAAGAATAGAATTTTTGATTGTAAAATTTGCCGAGATTGCCGAGGTAAGACAGAGTGTGCATTGTGTTGTACGTTTTTTGCTTGTAGAAGACTTGTAGGTTCATAGACAACACGTTCCTCTGTCTCTAGCATATGCAGTAACTATTCATAAATCTCAAGGTTTAAGTAAAGACAGAGCTTTTGTAAATATTGGAAGTACTATGTTCAAAGAGGGAATGGCATACGTGGCATTGTCTCGATTAAGAACATTGTCTGGTTTGTATTTGATGGATCTTTCTTTTCCCACAATATAATTTTATTGTTGACAGCTGAGATAATGCTGGTACAGCCAGGATTACCAGTAATGCACAGTAATTCACAGTAATGCTGATATCAACATTTTCAATATTGAAATACCACGGTTTGGAGATTAGGAGTATCTGAACGAAACACTTAATAACAAACAGTAGTGCCATGTCCAACATAAAGAGTCTGAAACACATAGTTCCGAGCCACCCAATTTGAAGAAAGACACAATCATAGTCCAGACTTCCACACAGTCCTGTCATCATGGAAGCACCCCGATAGCAGAAATGGGAGGAATAGGTTCCAGGTAAAGCCCCCGATAATCTGTCCACCTCTTCCATATTTTGGGATGTTTCTGAGTGCCCCACCTCGCCTTGAAAACGGCTATCTCCAGACCCATTGAAAAATCTAGGCCCTTCTGCCAAACTGTAACTGATGGTGGGAACACATCTTTCCAAGCCTTGGCACTATCACGCTTAGCTAACATAAGACCAAGAAACAACAAATGGAGCTTGTACCTGTTGCCGCCCTATTCCCTCTGTAATATGGAGCATGGCTAGATGTGGCAAAAGTGGACTATCCCATCCTAAGACCTCTGAGAGGCATGTGGTCACCCCCGACAAAACCTCAGCAACACCGTGCACCGCCATACCATATGTAGGAAGGTGCCCTCTGCAGTCCCACATTGCAGGCAGAGGGGGGAGGCGATCATCCCCCCCTGTAAAGCATATATCTATTGAAGTAGACCCGATGGAGGTATTTGAATGGAATAATTCTTCGGTGTGCAACAATAGCTGCACTGTGCGGGGACTCCATCACATCCACCAATTCATCATCATCCATGGGGCCCAGGTCCAACTGCCACACGTCCCGTGTTTTATTCAGTGTAGTGGGGCCATTAGTCACAAGTGTGCAATATATCTTAGTTATCTTCTGGTCACCCAGTTCCCCTATAAAGAATTTAGCCTCGATAGGGTTAAAGTCAGGTATGTCTTCTTGATTGGCTAAGTAGGGGGAGATGACATGTCGGAATTGGAGGTACTCATAAAATGGCGAGCGGGGCATGGCATATTCTGTCTGAAGTTCCTGGAAGGACTTTAAGTTCCGACCATGTAAGACTGCCCCCACCGTGTTGTTGGGCCAGAATTTAGGATTGTATGTAATGGCATAATACTCATCAGCCAATGTTTGACTACATATTCTGTATCTCGTCTATCTCGGTACCACCAGTCAATGAGGATAAGGAGATGTGAGGTAGCATGGTATGCCTGAATATCAGGAATCGCCACTTGTGCTGTACCACCCCCCAGAGGAAGCGGGCAAGGATTGGGTTCAGTTGTCAGAACTATGAGGGCAGTATCGGGTATGGGTGATTCTGAAGCTGATATAAAGACGGGGCAGACCATCTTAAATATGGCAGATCTGCCAAACAGAGATAGTGGTAAGTGTGACCACGAGCGTACCTGATCCCTAGTCTGCGTCCATAGTGGGGCCAGATTTCTGACCCATGAGGTGGACTGAGAAGCTGAGAAAAGCACCCCTAAATATTTGAATATCTGTCTGGAACCAGTGTCACCTCCCGCGATCATTCACCCAATTGGTCACCCCCATGCAAGGGCCACAGGAAGGATTTACCCGTGTTCATGTATAGGCCGGAGGTTTCTCCAAAGATTTACATAATTCTTAATAGGCACGGGCCAGTTCTATTAGGCTGCGTATGAAAGAAGAGTACATCATCTGCATAGAGCGCTATAACAGTCCGAGACCTCTCGTAACCACTCAGAGCCACAGACCTGAGCATCTATCCTTAGCCAAGCCGCCATCGGCTTCATGGCTAGTGCGAAAAGGTAGGGGGACAGTGGGCATACCTGTCGAGTTGCCCAGTCAATAGAAAAGCTTTCTGACTGAGCAGGTGATATCGGTGTTTAGAAGATTTATTAATATAAGGGGCATGGGCCGATATTTAGGTGACTGAGCAATGCAAAGAAATAGGTCCTACTAAGGGAGTCAAAAGCCTTGTCGATGTCCGCAAGAAGAAGCGCTGCCGGTCATCAAGTCAGTCCACGGCTGCAATGCAATTATGTACATGGTGAATATTTATGCTGTGTAGCACGACTGGGCATGTAGCCAGCCTGGTCTGGGTGGATCAACACCATAATATGTGGGACTAAATGGTTGGCAATTACCTTGGCCAGGTGTTTGGTTTCGACATGAAGAAGAGAAATTGGGTGGTATGAGGAGTGAAGTTCAGGTGTTCGGCCCAACTTTAAGAAAACAACTATCTCTGCGTGCCTCCAGTCTAGCGGGAGGCAGCCTCCATCCACAGCGGCATTAATTGCAGCCAGATATGGTGCCATCAGTTCGATTGGCATTTTTGGTGGAATTCGCAGGGGCAGCCGTTTGGACCAGGTGCTTTGCCTGAAGGTATAGCCATCATGGCCTTTTGCATCTCCTCGACCGTCAAGGGCCTCACGTACCGAGTCAGATAAGGTCCATGGAGGTACGTCCGTGAGGAACTTATGATTAGTATTCGCGGGTAGAGTCTCCCGGGGGCTATACATGTCTATGAAGTATTTGGCGAAGCTTGCTGCAATTTGCGATAGGTCAGTGAGTATGTGCCCGTCTGGGCCTTGTATACCTGGGATAGTCTGTGGGCATAGTGTCTGTAGACAGAGGCGATGGAGTAGGGCGCTGGACTTGTCACCTCATTGGTAGATCCGGCTACGTGGAGTAAGCCAATATAGTCTAGCTTCATCTAACAATTCAATGGCATGTGTTTGTTGTGTGCTAAGCAATTGGCAGCGTGCCTCACCCCCATCCTACTCTCTGCTTCTGCTCTCTAAGTCAACCAACCGGGCATCTGTCTGTAATAGCTTCTCACGGCGTTATCGATGCTGTGCAGCGCAGAAGGCAATATTGACCCCCCTGACTGTAAGCTTCATAGCCTCCCATAGGATTGTGGGGGATTCGACCGTACCCATGTTATAGGAAAAGTAGTCTGTGATAGCCATGTGTTTGTATAGCCTATACTGCTCATCCTGCAACAGCCATGTCGAAAGCCGTCAGCGTAATTGGTGTTACGCATGGGGTCAAGGTGCAGTTGTAGCGGCACCGGCGAATGGTCAGATTGGCCCTGGTGCAGAATTTCAGCAGACAGTAATCTGCAGGGTGCAGATATGAATAGGTGGTCTAGGCGGGAGAAGGACTTATGTACTCTAGAAAAGTATGTGTATTCATGTTCTGTAGGGTGCAGCGTCCTCCAGACGTCAACCCATCCCATCCCCTGAGTCAAGGATAGTAGTTTTGACTCTCGCATGGCTATTGGTCACCCTGTGCTGCACCATTTGTCTCCCACCGGACACAATACATCATTCCAGTCTCCCCAGCTATCATCAGGCAAAGTGGAATCTCAGTCCAGAGCGTTGTCAAGTGCTCTACGAGGTTCGAGGCTGGGGGGGAGGGGCATATACACTGCCCAGAATGAGGGGCTCGCCATATAGATCCCCAGAAATTATGATGAATCTGCTTTGCGAATCAGACCATGCCTTGTTGTGAGCATATGGAATGCTGCGGTCGATGAGGATTGCTACGCCGTGCGAGCCACTAGTGAATCCAGAGTGAAAGGTTTGGGCAAATCCAAATTGTGCCAAGCATGGTGTCTTAGTACCCAGTAAATGGGTTTCTTGTAGAATCAGGACTTCCGCCTCGTAACGTTTAGCCTGTCGGAGTATGACCCCCAGTTTGATCTTGTCGAGAAGACCGCAGATATTCCAGCTAATGTTCCGAAGCTCATGCCTTCCGGAGCCTATCATGGTTGATGACATGTTTGGTAATGGGACACATGGACAAGTGCTGATTTCTGGGGGACCTGGTCTACCCGGGAACTATGTATGTAATGACTTGTCATGGCACTAAGAACAAACAAGAACTTCCCTTTAACCCCCTAACCCTCTGAAGGAAGTGTCCCAATTAGGGCCACTTGGGTCACTCTCGACCTCCTCTAGCCTTCCAATAATGAGGAGTCGATGGTCCAGTGGAGAATATAAGCAAACTAGTTTATTTACAGAATGCACTGCCATGGAGTACAATCTGACCAGCCTCCTATGATGGCTGATGAGGGACTGCCTCTAACAAGCATAAAGTTACAGTATGTATGCTGTGAGGCCCACAAAGACACGCCTACAACGGAAAAACACTGATAGATGTCGTAATACAATGGGGGTACAGAAATAATTTTCGATTCCGCAGCCTGGCACAAGTAATCTACTATCCATGGTCGTTTGACCTATCCTCCCCTCTAGACAGGTGGGAGAATGCCTCTATGTAACAGAAAAGGCATGCGTTAATGAGCAAGTTTCAGTATTGGAGAAATGAAACTTACCAAGGACCATTCCTCATAAATGAGCAAGTAACAGTTTTGATTATAATACAAAATGGCGTCTTCGAGAACAAAAATGGTGGCACAGTTGTCAACCTTAACAAACACAACATCTGCATTTACTAATTGTGTATGCATACAGTATGCATATATAATGATTTAGCTATATAATGCTAACATCATTTCGGGTGAAATACGAGTAATTAGCCAATAATACGTTTCAATCCTAACAGCCCCTCCTTTTAGCATTATATAAACACGGACACCTTTATTTTTGCTATAAGGTAAGGGTCTTTACAATTCTAACAGTAAAGAAAAATACAATCATAAAGACAATCACATGTATATATTCACTCCAAAATTTCCGGTCGGAAAGCACTGGGCTGTCGCTGGCGGTCCGAGACGGGATGCCGAAAATCCCTCATATACTATGCACAAATCCCCATAATAGCAGGAAACACTCGGACTCCCAGGAATTCTGCAGATATCTTTATTGGCAAGTAGAAAAACAACGTGTTTCGGCTCTACACCTTGGTCACGCTCGTCGAAACAAAAACAATCACCATGGTTATAGCCACTTCCTATTGCTCATTAAAGGAAGGACTAACCCAAACAAGTGCATGTACACATCAGCAACTGTCGCGGCCATATTTAAAATGTGAAAAAAACATTCAATATGGATAAATGCAATAATAAATTATCTATAAAATGCTAAAAAGTGGTGATTAAACCACACATAGCAATTTTATATAATATACATATAGAATGTGTAATAATTCATGATGTCACACTGCGATGTACGTTTCATTGAAAGTGCATGAAACGGGAAATTTAATCCAGTATAATCAAATATAAAATGCGTCAGTCCTGATGTGCAACCAATGGTTGAATAAATAGTCGCCATGCTCATCCAAGTTGATCAACAATGAGCCAGCGTCAGAATATTCATACATTGTGTCCCGCCCTAAGGAAAGTTATAGTTAGTTGGACATTTCACTCGTGCAAAACCAGAGAAATTCCCCCGTTATAGTTAGTTCAGCTAACTATAACTCGTGCCCCCGCAATGCACTGCTGATAACGTCACATATTACATCACTCATGACATGGTCAGTGACATCACTGATGACATCACTGATGACATCTCAAATGACATCACTGATGACATCATCAAGTGAAAGTGTGTTTCTGTAAAGTGTAAATATGTTTTATATATATAGGGAAAGGCGTATTGAAGAATGAGTGGGTGTATAAGTGTCTGAATGGATGATTAAGTAGGTGCGTGACTGACTCTATAAGTCAGTGATTAAACATATCTTACTGAATGCATGGGTTTGTGACTAAACAGTGTGAATGTCTGTATCCATCTGTCTGTTGGTGTGTAAGTGGCTGCATGGGTTTGTGACTATCTACATGAGTGTCTATATGGGTTATTGATTGGTTGTCTGAGTATCTGTATAGGTGCCTGAGTGTTTGTGTGGGTGGGGTGTGTGTGACTGTGCATAGATGTGTGAGTGGGTAATTCACTGGGTGCATGGTTTCAAGAGTGCATCTGTGATGGACTGTATGGGTGGGTGAGTGTGTGTATGGGTGTGTTAGCGAGTGAATGTATATCTCAGTGGTACATGTGTGAGTAACTTCATATGTGGAAAGCAGTATATATGTGTGTTAGAGTATATAAATGGCTATAAGTGAGAGTGTGTGATTGTGAGAGTGGCTGTATGGATGAGTATGTGCTTGTATCAGTGATTGTATAAGTGCATAAGAATGTGCTAGTATTTGTATGAGTAAGTGATCTGGTGTGTGTATAACTGTATAGGGGAGTAAATAGCAGTGTGATTAATTATTTGCATGACTGACTAGGTGTGTGAGTACCTCTATGGATGAGTGGCGGTATGTGAGTGTCTATATAGGTGTATGAGTGCATATGATAGTCCTGTACTGAGTTACCATATGTATGAGTGACTGTACGAGTGAGTGAGTGGATGTGTGTGTAGACCTAAGAATCAGTGAGTGGGTATGTAGGTATTGGTGTTGGAGTGTCTATGGTTTTGAGAATGGCAGTCTGTTACTTAGAGAGGGTTTATCAAAGGTTATATTAGGATGTGAGAAGATGCATCAAATTATCACATGGATGATGTCATCAGTGATGTCATCAGTGATGTCATTTGAGATGTCATCAGAGATGTCATCAGTGATGTCACTGACCATGTCATGAGTGATGTGTTGTGTGATGTCATCAGCAGTGCATTGCAGGGGCACAAATTATAGCTAGCTAAACTAACTATAATGGGGGAATTTCTCGGGTTTTATACGAGTGAACTGTCCAACTAACTATAACTTTCCTTAAAATCTATGGTTTTGTCAGTGAATTTCAAAGTTTTTTAAATGCTAATTTAGAGTGCGCAGTCTGCTAGGGTACACGTGCCACCTGCTTGGGTCCGTGTGAAACCCACCGGGTGTGTCTGAACCCCTCTGGCCTGTGTGGGTGTCCTCCTGGGGAGTGTGCATGTATCCCATAAGGCTGGTATGGGATCCACCGACCTGTGTCTATCAGTATGGCCTGCCGGTGACTTAGTGCAAAGTGCTAGAGGGTGTCCATATACCTGTGTGCTCTCAGAGCAGCTTTCCAGGGTGTGTGGAACCTACCAGTGTGTGTGCAACTTCACCTGGTGCAGATTCAACCTACTGGTGTGTGTGCAACTTCACCTGGTGCAAATTAAAACCACTGGAGTGTGTGCAACTTCACCTGGTGTAGATACAATCTATCAGTGAGTGTGTAACTTCACCTGGTGCAGATTCAACCAGTGAGTGTGCAAATTTCTGGGGCCTGTCTGCAACCTGCAGGGCTCTGAGTGTCACCTGCCGGCAACGGTGTGGATCTCACGTGAGCCCGCGTGCCATCTCCAGAGTCCTGTGTGCAAATCCTGAGCTCTGTGTGTGAGCTGCAGAGCAGTGCAAGCCCGAGGAGGCAGGTCATTGTTTTTTATTATTAGCAGTAATAGTATTTTTATTGTTTTCATGGTCGTGCTGGCAGGCCGTGCAGTCCCCTGCTCAGTCCTGGCCATGCCCCGTCTACAGAGCCCGTCCTTACCCCTAGATTACAAGGCCCTCGGGCCTGGCAGTAAAAGGGTTTGTATGGCACCTTGGGTCCAGCCGCACGTCGCAGTAGGTTACTTCTGGGAGCTCAGTCATAAATAAACAGACGCATTTATAATAATAAACTAACAGCAGCAATAGAAGGAATATTAGTAATGATAATAATAATTGTAATGAACGTTTGACCTGCGAAGACCACATCATGAACGCATGCGGGAGTTAAATAAATAAAATCCTCCCGCTGCCCCTTACACGGTGGTATTTTTAATGTCCAGAGCAGCGGGCTGGGGCCTCATCCTTAAATGACATGGAACGTTCTCGCCACAAATTCCAGCCCAGAGGGCAGGCAGGGTTCTGTTTCTTGTTTTGTTTTATAAAACATTGTTTTACTCTCGAACCCTACCAGTAAATAGTGCTTTGCCCAGGGCAGTAGCATCTCAAGGCGCTGAATATCTATGTTCTCCAACAGACGCAGATAAACGTTTTTCTCGCCGCGGGTCGGAATTTCTGTTTTGGGCACCAATGACTCTCTTCTACACCTTTAGGCGCTACCAGGAGCTCGTACATCAAGAACAATTAAAAACCTTGTGACTGGTTGTATGAAAAAAAGCATCTCTGTTTACGAGTGTAGTGTTTGTGTGCATTCTGTGTATATGCAAGAGTTTAAATATGTGCATTCACACGTGTAAACAGAAGTTGATTTTCAGACAGGGTGCGCACATATAAGCACGAATACACAGTTCAGACAATAAAGCTGAATTCATATTTCAGATGGCACACATAAGATGGATACATACATCAGCCAGTATGTGGTCATATTTCAGATAGCATGCAGCGCTATAAACATGAATTCACATTTCATTATGTGCCCATATGACATACATTTATGTCTCAGATATTTTACCCCATATTGCACAAACTCGTGCTTCTGATAGTATGTGCAATTATGAACACTTTCTATTTCAGAAAACACGACTTTCTAAGTAGAAACGGTATGTGCATATAAAACAATTAATTTATATGTTCGAAACGGACATTATGAACACAAATGATTTTACATTTCATAGTATGTACACATTTAAACCAGAATTCGTAGTTCAGACAATATGCATGCATTTCAGAATTTCAGACAGCATGTGCAGATAAAAACACGAATTCATATTTCAGACGTATGTTTACACATAAACATTCATTTATATTTCAGACAGCGTTCACATAAAAACACACGTTATTATTCAAACAGTATCTACAAATATAAACCTAGTTTCTTATTTCATGGAATATGTGCACATTTGAATATTTATTCCTATTACAGACGATATGGGTACTTAAAAACCTGAAATTATATTTTCACAGTGTCTGCACTTATAATCAGTTCATATATCAGGCACCACGCGCACGTCACACGAATCCACATTTAGTGCACACGTAAACATGAGTTGGTATTTCAGCCAATAATATTGCCGTGAGACCCACATTCATCATGGCCCCGTGTTTTAGTCTGATAAACAGAGCGACAAAATCTTGAATTACTGTTTTTTATTTTTTAATTAATCAAACATGTTTTTTCAGCATATACGTACGAACACACACAAACATATGTGCCACGTTGGCGGGCATATCCATGGGCTTACGCCTAACAGATGCACTGTTTTTTCGTGTTTGTGAGTAATATGTACAATAGTGTTAGTCGGTGCACTATCACGTGCATTCACTGGCCGTGAACAGAAGGCCACCGGTCCTCTCCCTGACCTAAGACGCTAACAGAAGTTGATATTTAATTATAATCATAAAATATGTAGAACTTTAAATATGCACAAACGTATATAGAGATATCAACGCTATACATTATCCAGAAATAAGTGTAACTACACAGTCACGCAACCACACTCACACACCACAAGCCCACACTCAGGCAGGCACAAAAAGAAGATATATTATACTCCAGTATTTTTATTATCTACACAATGTATGTTTTTGTGCACTGTGTGGGATCATTTGCATGTAGGTTAACCAAATATATGTTAGTGCCTATTGGCTATAATGAGATAGAACTTAGTGCATTATTAAGCGAAGGAACTAAACTGCATACAGACGAGAACAAGAAATAATCAGAGGCACATAAATACATAAACAGAGCCTCAGGCGTACGCACACAGAAAGCGTTCAAAAACCGGCACATGCAGGTACGAACGCGCTTGTTGTACCAGTCGTGCATTTTATTTGTGATAAACGTATTTAGAGCCATGATTCTATCCTGGGGCAGACATTTGGAGGGTTAGTAAGTAAATTAATATATACCAGTTATAGCCAGACACACCCACAAATCACATGGTGTCACAATCCCACACAAAAAGAGACGCAGAGACACACCACACGTGCGTAACTCATAAAGAAGCCACACACCAACACACGCGCAAACAGTTGATGCCTAATTGTGCCCACAGTGCTCACTCTTCTCAGCATAAAGTGGCAAAACCAACGTAAACAGACTCCTGAGACTGAGGCACACATGTAAACAGATACACAGACTCATTGGGGCACACGCAGCAGTCTAACAATGCCCCAGGCACAAATCATCTCTAGTTTCAATGTGGCACGCACACTCATTAGCACACAGAGCCTGGCATCCATGTAAGGAGGCACACAGACTCGTACAGGCAAACATACACATAAACACCGCAGTCTTAAGGTGCCGATTAGTTTCAAGTCCCATTGTTTCAAGAACTGACGCTAGCTTTTCCGACAACATTGTGCTCTAAATACTATTGACAATTTGCCATTGGATGAATGTTCATCTCTTTCTAAAACTGACGTGAGTTATTTGGACCGACTTTCAAATTATTGCCATCAATCTGACGTGACCTTGATCTATTGATCAGCGATAGCCCCGCAATTTATATAAACGGCGCTAACTATATCCCCACGAGCAAAATTAATCGTGTCGAACTTGATTATAAAAGGGTCTCTCGTTATTTGCAATATCCATTGTCCTGAAGATGGTCTGATGGATTAACGCCTGTAAAGACCGAAACGTCAACTTGTCCATCTATTTCCGAAATATTCATTGTATTCAAGTGACCATTATTCTCATCAAGAGATATGTCATTGCTGATTTCATTGGAATTGATGTTTTTTTCATGAATTGTAGGATTCTTTTGTTTTTACCTTTTTCATGACCTATTGCTGAATTGATTGTTTATTTGTACTCCTTTTAACTTGATTTATCTATATAAATAATTTTGTATTTTCAACAAAAAGATATTCCCGTGTTTTCTGCTTTTTTCTGTGCCTTTATGCTCATTGATTGGTGTTGTCAAATGACAAATTAAGTGTATGTTCTAATTTGACTCACTCCTAAAGGAATTCCAGAATAACTAATCATTAATCTTCTTTGAAATAAAATCCCTTGTAGGCATTCTTTATCTGTCACCACGATTAGTTTCAAAGCTGCACACACGTACATACACAGACACACACACAGTCAAACAGACTGAGGCATGTGTAAACAGGCACACCTCTTATATAGACACTCACACACACACACAAAGGAGTACTACAGTGCTCCCGTCACACAGCCCCATTAGTTCCAAAGCTGTAAACACACACAAGCACACACGCACACGCTGTAGGCCTACCATGCTCCTAGCACATAGCCTCCCAAAATCTGCACACACACATGCACCGTGAGACACCCATGTGTGTCCATTGGTCTATATAAACGCGTGCGCACACACACACAAACACACACAAACACAGCAGTACACTGAGACACACATGTGAATGGCCACACAGGGTTGTATAGAGGCCTGCGCTCACAGGCATACACACGCACGCACACGCACTCTCAAATTAGTCTTACGGTGCTCCTAGAAGACCTAAATCAAAGGCTGTGCACTGACACACACACTGATGCACACATGTGAACAAACATATAGGCCCATAGAGACACATACAGACAGACATGCACAGACACAATAGAACACTGGTCTAACAGTGCCCCGAGGCCAGTGCTTTCTTAGTTTGAAAACTGCACACACACAGATGCACACTGCAGCATAAATGTGTAACCGGAAACAAAGCTCAAGGAAGATGTGCAAACACACCAACACGCACAGTATTTACTAATGTTCTAATGCACGCCTATCTTAGCTCGGGTTCAAAAGCTGCACACACATGGCGTGCAATACATTATACACTGAAGGCTGGCTGTCCGTCCGGCAGGCCCTGGCCTGTGTGTCCAGGCCTATGCTTTGAATTATAGTGGCCCTTGGCCAGTGAACAGTGCCGGGGTCTCTCAGGCTGGTGGGGCAGGGACAGGACCGTGAGGCATCTTGCGTGAGGCATGGGCCGCCGGAGAGGGAGGGTGGCTGTGTATCTACTGGGGCTCAGAGCAGTAAACCTGGCCCGTCACCCCCTGGTCCTGCCCTGGCAGACTCGGGCGCAGGCATTAATACACACAGTCACACACATATTAAGGGTGCATGTACTGACCTAGCTTAGACCAGCATTGTTAGATCTGGGGGTCTCTAGTTGGCAGAGATAGGTACCACTGTCCAAATAGAGACCCTTGCTTCTAGTCAGGGTAAGGGGGATACACTCTTTAGATAACCCCTGCTCACCCCCTTGGTAGCTTGGCACGAGCAGACAGGCTTATCAAAGGCAATGTGTAAAGTATTTGTACCTACACTCACACTAACACAGTGAAAACACCACAAAGGGACTCCACACCAGTGTAGATAAATAAAGTACTTTTATATAAACTACACAAGACCAAAATGACAAAAATCCAACATACACAGTTCAAGAATATGGTTTCAAAAGAGTTCTTAGCTTAGCGTCAAAATAATCCACATTAGCGTCGATTTTAGCTAACCATACCTGGTGATGCGATAAAAGTTCCTAGCGGCGCTTTGGCATCGAAAAACAAGCAATAGCATCAGTCCTGAGACCCTGGGGAGGTGATGCGACAACCCCGCTGCACGCAGCGGGCGTGTGCGACGAATCCGGGCTGTATGGGGAGGGAGGCGAAACTTGTATTGACTCCAAGGCGTAGCTTCTCCGGTAGAAATTTACTCGCAAAGGCACGATGCGACGAAATTCGGCCCACTAACGAGCGGTGCGATGATCTTCGATGGCTCTGCGACGATGTTCGCAGCGATACAATTCGGCCCGCTAACAAGCGGGGCGACGATCTTTGGCTCTGCGACGATGTTCGCAGCGATAAAAGTCGGCCCGCTAACGAGCGAGGCGATGATCTTTAGCTCTGCGACGATGTTCGCAGTGACAAAATGCGGGCGGCTAAAGATGATCTCACTCAGCGCCGGCAGGCTCTGCGACGATACTCGCAGCGATAAAATTTGGCCCACTAACGAGCGGTGCGACGGCAATGTTCTCGCTAAGCCAGCGGTGCGTGAAAAAGTTGCAGATCTTTTAGTTCTTTTCTCTTGGTCAGCTTCCCAACAGCAGGCACAACTTCCAGAGGCCCCACAAATGGGTCAAGCACTCTAGGAAGGGTGGAACTCACAAAGCAGAGTTCAGGGGTAAGCTGGGGGTGAAGTCCTTTTGTTCCTGGGACTTCTTAACAGGAGGCCAGCTCTACTCAGGCCCTTGGAGATTCCTTCAAGCCAGGGGACACAGCACACAGCAAAGCCCTTCCCCTCTCCTTGGCAGCAAAGCAACTGCAGGTCAGCCTTACATCAGGTCAGTCCTTCTTCTTCAGTCTTCCAGCTTTCTCCTTGGCAGAGGTTCCTTCTTGATTCCAGGATGATCTAATTTACTGTAGTCTGGTTCCCAATACTTATACCCCAAAATCCTTTGTCCTCCGAAGGCAGAGGGGCCTTGGTCTAGTCAGAACCAGTTCTGGCCAGTCCTGGAGCACTCTGTTTACTTGGTTTCTTCTTTCCTTTGAGAGAGAGGGGCAGGGTCGTCAGCCACCCAGCTGGGGGTGGAGCCAGCATTGTGGAAGGCAGGCACAGCCCTATTCAGGCCCAGGTGCTACTCCTCCCACCCATCTACAGGGGAATTTCCCTATTCAGCCCTGGGCTGACTCACTCAGCCTCTGGGAGCCACCCCTGTCCCTGTCACTCATAAACCAGACAGTCAATTCCCAAACAGGCCAAGGCACACAGAAAGGGCAGAACAGGAAAACAGTCACCTTCTAAAAGTGCTGTTTTCACACACGGGATTTAAAAACCATCCTTCCTGGAAGATGTGTTATTAAATTCTGAGTTCAGGGATACCAGACTTGAATTTTCTATCTTGCTCCTATGGGAAGATATGCAGGTAAACATTATACTCAGCATTCCCCATTATAGCCTATGGGCAAGATAGCCTTTCAATAGTGAAAAACGAAAATGGCTGTAATTCACTACCAGAGCATGTCCTCTACACCAATACATGCTCTACCTTTCACATACACTGCACCCTGCCCAGGGGGGTACCTAGGGCCTTCCATAGGGGTGTCCAATGTGTACAGAAAGGGAAGGGTTAGGCCTGGCTAGTGTGGACACTGGTCAGGTCAGCATGGCAGTCAGAGACTGCACACAGGCTCTGCAATGGCAGACCTGAGACACACTTTTACAGGCTGCTTCCATGGGTGGCACAACCAGTGCTGCAAGCCCGCCTGCAGCATTTGACTTACAAGCCCTGGGCACACATGGTACACTGTACTAGGGTCTGACAGGTAAATTAAATAACCCAATCATGGATAACCAATCATAACAACAATATGCACTTTGGCACTGATCAGCAGTGGAAAAGTGCCCAGAGTCCTATTGTCAACAACCACGGGTCAGGAAAAATAAAGGAGGAAGAAGCAAAAAGTTTGGGGATAACTCTGCAAAAAGGGCCATTTCCAACAAGCATAGATAGGGAATATAAGAGCAGGATGGACCTCTCGGGTTAATATGTTGCCTCTGTGTGTCCTTGAGTGATCGCCGAGGTGATTCCCTCCTTCAGAGCCCTTGAGGTCTCGCGGGCTCAGGGCGTGTGCATCTGTGCATCGAGGAGCCTGTTACACTGAATGGGCACACGTTTTATACCTGTAACACACAGAAAATACAGTGCACTGAATCCGGAAATTAATTTAATACACCCGAGCATCGAGGGTGCCTCTAAAGGAGAGAGAGCGCTCCATGTATATACTCATGTTATATAGTTTTATCATTTTACCATGCCCCCGGGACTTGGCCCACCCGGGGGCTAAATAATAACGAAGCGCGGGCGCCCAAGCTTCGTTTTTTAAAACATTTTGGCCGAAATTCGCGCTGGGTGTGCGAATCTCGCCGATTTTTTTATTTAAAAAAAAATTGCTTTTTTGGGCCCTGGGGGTCTTTGTGGAACCCCCTGAGCAGGCCTAGGGGGTTAGGGTGTTTCTACTATGCCCCCTTTTCTTTTTTTTCATCTTTCTTTCCCTGTTTTCTTGTGCCTCGGTTACTGAGGCACAAGATGGCTGCCAACACTTCCTGGTTTGAAGTGTTGACAGCCAATTAGAATGCAGCTCGTGATCGGGAGGGTGAGCGGATCCTTTGTGCCTCTAAATATCGAAAATTTAATTTTAGATTTTCTCAACAACTACTGAACGAATTTACACCATTTTTGAAAAGGTCTCTTTCTGAACCAAGGGCTACCGTTTTGCAAAATTTGGTGTAATTCCGTTCAGCAGTTCGGGCTGTAGTCGTGTCTAAATTTTCCTATTGGAAATAACATGGCGAAAACGCGTTTTGGGACTCCCTTTTTTCACGGCCCCCACTTAGCGAATCACCCCGAAACTTTCAGGATAGGAGCTGACCTGAGCGAGACCAACATTTTGAAAATTTTGCGAAGATTCGTCAACCGGCGCCAAAGTTATTGGGAGAAGATAAAACGCTTTTTGAATAGAAACAAGGTCCTAACTATAACCACCTACTGACGACCGCCAGTAGGTAATATCTATATATATATATTCACTGAAAAAACCATAGGTTTCAGGCACGTTATAGTTAGAAATTAGCATTTAAAAAACCGGATGGCATCACTGATGACATCTCAAATGACATCACTGATGACATCCCCGGGGCAGCGGGAGGGCCATGTGCCCCCGCTAATTAATGAAAAAAAGCCCTGGGGGTGGCGGTTCCCAGGGCTTGGGGGGGGCCTCCAAGGCCCCCCCACAGATTCAAAAACAAGCCCCAGGGGGTGGCGGTCCCAGGGGCTGCGGGGGGGCCATGTGCCCCCATCAAATATTGTTGCAATGCCCCGGAAGGTGGTGGTCTCTGGGGCAGTGTGGGGGGAATTGGGGCCCCCCATATATTTTTTTACTGCCCCCGGGACCTGGCCCACCCGGGGGCTTCAATGAAATGAAGCGCGGGAGCCCGCACTTCGTTTTTTTTTTCTCGGCCGGATACACGCTCCCAGCGCGAATTCGGTCGATTTCTAAAAAAATAATGCTTTTTTGGGCCCTGGGGGTCCTTGTAGGACCCCCTGAGCAAGCCTAGGGGGTCAGGGTGTTTCTACCCTGCCCCCTTTTCTTCTTTTGCGCATTTCTTTTTCTCTTTTCTTGTGCCTCGGTTCTACCGAGGCAAAAGATGGCTGCCAACGCTTCCTGGTTTGAAGTGTTGACAGCCATTTAGAATGCAGCTTGTGATCGGCAGGGTGCGCGGATCCACAGCCGCCATAGTTATCGAAACTTTTATTTTTTGATTTTCTCAGCAACTACTGAACGGATTTACACCATTTAAAAAAAGATCTTTTTCTGAACCAAGGGCTACCTTTTTTGCTAAATTTGGTGTAATTCCATTCAGCAGTTCGGGCTGTAGTCGTGTCTAAAGTTTTCTATGGGAAATAACATGGAGAAAACGTGTTTTGGGTACCCCCTTTTTTCTCGGCCCCAGCTTGCCGAATCACTCCGAAACTTTCAAGATTGGAGCTGACCGTAACAGGCCATATGTTTTGAAAAATTCGCAAAGATTCGTCAACCGGTGCCAAAGTTATTGGGAAAACAAAAAACGAGTTTCCTATGGAAACTAGGTCCTAACTATAACTACCTACCGCCAGTAGGTAATATATATATATATATATATATATATATTCACTGAAAAAACCATAGGTTTCACACACGTCATTGTTACGAATTAGCATTTAAAAAACCTTGCAAATTCACTTAAAAAAACATAGGTTTCACACATGTTATAGTTAGCTGGACATTTCACTCGTAAAAAACCAATGAAATTCCCCCGTTATATTTACTGCAGGCAACTATAACTCACGCAACCGCAGTCCTCTGCTGATGACGTCAGATATTACATCACTGTATTTAGACACTTATTTACCCATGTCTTCTTCCATTAATCTTTAGCTATACATATATTACAAATATTTATTTTTCAGAAAGACACATATGTCATCAGTGATGTAATATCTGACGTCATCAGCAGAGGATTGCGGTCGCGTGAGTTATAGTTGCCTGCAGTAACTATAACGGGGGAATTTCATTTGGTTTTTTTCTCCCTTGGGGGTCCTTCTGTGACCCCCTGACCAAGGCTAGGGGGTCAGGAACTGTCCACTCTGCCCCCTTTTCACGTTCTCCACCTTTGTTTTTCACCCCCTCAGACTGCGAGAGACAAAATGGCGGCCGACACTTCCTGGTTTCGACCTATTCGAATGTTTACCGACATCTAACAACCAATCAGAATTGCGCTCGCGCACGGCAGGGTGCGCGCACAGTGCGCGCACGGTGCGCTGGTATAGATATTGATATGCTTTTAAATGCTATTTTCTCAGGAAATACTGAACAGATTTACACCAGACCTGCAAAAGGCACTTCCTTGACCTTATGGCTACCTCTCTGCCAAATTCCACGTAATTCTGTTCAGCCGTTCGGGTTGTAGCTGCGTCTAAAGGTCCTATGGAAAAATGCATGGGGAAAACGCGTTTTGGGACCCCCCTTTTTCTCGGCGCCCGCTTGACGAATCACCCCGAGACTTTCAGGGTAGGAGCTGAACGGAGCGCCCCATTAGTTTTGAAAATTTCGCGAGGATTCGTCAACCGGCGCCAAAGTTATTCAAAATAGAATTTTGAGATTTCCTATGGAAACTAGGTTGTAAATATAACTATCTACTGGCGACCGCCAGTAGATAATATATATATATATATATTACCTACTGGCGGTCGCCAGTAGGTAGTTATAGTTAGGACCCCTTTTCCATAGGAAATCCGCAACATTCTATTTTGAATAACTTTGGCGCCGGTCGACGAATCCTCGCGAATTTCTCAAAATAGGTGGGGCGCTACGCTCCGCTCCTACCCTGAAAGTCTCGGGGGGATTCGTCAAGCGGGGGCTGAGATAAAAGGGGGGTCCCAAAACGCGTTTTTCCCATGCATTTTTCCATAGGACCTTTAGACAGGGCTACAGCCCGAACGGCTGAACAGAATTACTAGAAATTTGGCAGAGAGGTAGTCCTCAGGTCAAGGAAGTGCCTTTTGTAGGTTTGGTGTAAATCTGTTCAGTAGATTCTGAGAAAATAGCCTTTAAATCAATATATATATCTGAGCCAGCTTACGGTACGCTTACCGTAAGCTTACCGTACGCGTACGGTGGCGTGCGCGAGCGCGATTCTGATTGGCTCTTAGATCTTAGTAAACATTCCAAACAGCCGAAACCAGGAAGCGGCGGCCGCCATTTTCTCTCTCGCACTGAGAGCTAGGTTGTTAAATAAAACCAATAAACATGTAAAGGGGCTGTTTAGACAGCTCCCACACACATAGCCATGTTGAGGGAGTCCCCAAAGACCCCCCAAGGCCAAAAATGCAATTTTTATTTTTTCGCTAATTTCGCCGATTACGCTTACCGTACGCGTACGGTAAAAAATCTAAAAAAAACCCACTATCCACACTCACCCCCCCCCTGTGCTTTTGGTGGCCGCAGTCCACCAAATGTGCAGGGCTTATTAGAGGTGTTAAAAACCACAATATTTAAAAAAAAAATAATAAAAGAAAAAATTAACAACACTCTCTCCACCCCACTTATAAAAATTACGAAAAATTAAAATATTACCTTTCAAAACGAAGTGCATCATATGTCCTCCATGTGCGCACGGTGCGCGAAGCGCATCGTGCGTACATGGCCCATCTAGCGTAACTTGGGCACGCGGTGCGCGTAGCGCACCGCGTGCCCACCGTGCGTGCCCGGCACTAACTGCGTAAAGTGGGCGCGTGGTGCGCGAAGAGCACCGCGTGCTTACTGTGCGCGCACGGTGCGCGAAGCGCACCGTGCGCGCACGGAACGAACTTCGTTAAGTGGGCGCGCATGCCACGAATGGCGTAAAGTAACTTAGCATTTAAAAAACCGTACAAATTCACTGAAAAAACCATAGGTTTCACACACGTTATAGTTAGGAATTAGCATTTAAAAAACCTTGCAAATTCACTGAAAAAACCATAGGTTTCACACATGTTATAGTTAGCGGAAATTTTACTGATAAAAAACCAGTGAAATTCCCCCGTTATAGTTAGTGTAGGCAACTATAACTCACGCGACCGCAATCTTCTGCTGATGACATATGTGTCTTTATGAAAAAAAAATATTTGAAATATATGTATAGCTAAAAATGTATGGAAGAAGACATGGGCAAATAAGTGTCTAAATACAGTATTAGCATCAGCAGAGGATTGCGGTCGCGTGAGTTATAGTTGCCTACACTAACTATAACGGGGGAATTTCACTGGTTTTTTATCAGTAAAATTTCCGCTAACTATAACATGTGTGAAACCTATGGTTTTTTCAGTGAATATATATATATATATATATATATATATATATATATATATATATATATCTTTCACCGAGTTACTCCTTCCGAAGTGCAAGCCCCCTTGGGAGGGGTGGCGCGGACCGGCGGAGACAACCGGCAATTAACATGTCCAAAAAACGGAGTTCCAAACGCGCTCGTGGAGCAAGAAATCACTCCAGGGAAACGAAAGGTCCAATCAACAAAGGTAGGTTTATTCAAGTCATAAACCAGCCGCGACGCGTTTCACCCTTAAAACGGGCTTGTTCACACCTTTTACGGGTGAAACGCGTCACGGCTGGTTTATGACTTGAATAAACCTACCTTTGTTGATTGGACCTTTTGTTTCCCTGGTGTGATTTCTTGCTCCACGAGCGCGTTTGGAACTCCGTTTTTTGGACATATATATATATATATATAGTTTTCGTTCTAACAGCGGCAGGCGAGGGGATGTTTTTATTTACGGCTTTTCCGCACTGATGACGGCAAGAGCCAGAAACGTGTCTGCGGATGTTTTATAGCCGACACATACCCCGTGAGTGCACCGGACCTTGGGAGTACCATGAACTCCTTGTTTTTGCTGTGTAATAAGTGGTTTCCACCACCACTTCCCGGTTGCGAGTTCGGCTGGCCCCAGGTGGAATACTGTGTTTTGGATATATATATATATATATATATATATATATATATATTTATATATTTAGCCGGCGTAAAAAAGAAAATGACACTAAACTTCAGCAGTACAAATTACATCAAGCGCAGAACCTGAAAGGGAAGTAGTTGAATCAAAAACATTTTCATGCGTAATAGAATCAAGCTCCCTTTAAAGCATAATGGTTGCCTTTTTGGGGAGAGGAAAGTAGTACAGTACGAACAGCGTACAGTAAGGCACTGAATCAGAACACAACAACAAATTAAGAGTACAATGAAATATATAACTTTTTCGACAATCCAACCCCAACCACCAAATAGAGACCAACTTATGTTACCGCTTTCCATTCCTTGGACGTTTTCCAGGATATCTAAAATATGCTGAGTGATTTTTCTTTCCATATTTGTGATACCGACCACACACTGTTCTCCTATTATCGCGCTTGCACCACCATTCTTAGCTAAAATAATGTTGACTGCATATCTCGTTTGTTCAGAGTATATGTGCATACTTTACAACTGAGTAGTGATGTCCCGTAAAGCTGCTACTGTAGAATTAGATCAAATTTGCAACTTTAACCCAAAATACTTTCTAGCATGGTTACCCCTGGCCATGGCGGTGCCACCGAATGTAATAATAGAGGAAAGGATATATCCAAAAGTGATACCCTAACTATCATTATTAACTTCCAAATCGGTAACGCCCTCACAAAATTCCTTTGTCAATGTCCTTTTTACTCATCCTATATTTGGTCTGCTATACCTGCAAGGTACCCCAAGAGGTAGTACCATTCCCAAAGCCACATCCTCTGTACCGTTGTACATATTAGAATATGTCCCATTTGATAAAAAATAAAAACCTGGATGTGCATAAAGTGCACCCTAGTAATCTAATAGAGCATATCTAATATTCCTTCCCTTTATACTGGGATCGTCTTTTCTTCCTAAAGGCATTATATTTTTGTACACTACTTCTCCAGAGCAATTGAGATACAAATAAACGTCGGCACTATCTATTACAGGGCAACACGGAGGATAAATACCTGCCTTTAGGTAACAGTCAGATCTTGATAGTGCCAACCTGTCAGGGTGATATTTCTTTTACCAAGGTACTGATCGTCACAATAGATTTCGGGCATGCACCCTGGGTACCCTGCCCCCTCTACTTTCTATAGTATAAGTAAGGTCCAGGATATCCCAGGCCGTATTCACCTTTTGCCTCTATGAAATGGGGAGGACGAACATATGTATAATTTACCAACGACAATGGATAAGCAGTCCATAGACTTGCAACAGAATCAGTGGGATAACAAGCTGTATTATTTCCCAAAAAATTCCGGTGTGTATCCAAGAAAACCATGCTATGTATTGTTCTTTTACTTCGATCTGAGTAAACAGTCTGATATAAAACGCATGATGAAGTAACTCCAGAACACTCTAATGCCCAGAACTGCCCCCCTCCCACCAGGAAAAACAACAATATGACTACAGCCCAAAACATTTTCTTACTGAGCAACCATTCAAAACTGATCTGCCCCGGTCGCAGGGCAACGAACAACTGTTCATCCTCTACAAGGGGATGACCAAAAAGATACATGTTTACCATGATTTTACAAATGAAATCACAAGAGAAAGAGTCGTCTTGTAATGGAACCAACGATGGAAAAGACGCAAAAAAGGAAAAAAATTTAAAACCTTGATAAGATCAGTATCCGTTAAAAGCTTCCCTGGCAGGCTTCTACTGTTCAATCCTCTATTAAGCACTTTCACTGTGCAGCCACACTGTTGCAGCCCATCAGCAGATGTTCACTGTTCTCAGGATAGGGCGCTCTCCCTCCTTGGAAGATACCCTCGACTTATCCCATCCTGCATCACAGGCAGTGCACCAATCTTCTGATCTCTAGTCTAATGGAAAAAAGCAGAAACAAGGGGCATTTTCACTAAACTTATCCACAAAATCCATCCCTGCTACACTCCATTCTCTTTTGGTGCACTATCCTTCCGTCGAGGACGCATATTATACCTTTCCACTCCAGGTACTGTCTCATCACGAAGAAGAATCTGAAATTCAGGGGCTTTGGAGACCGATACTTAGGCTTCTGCGGATCTCATGTAGAAGAAGCCTGGACTGCCCTAATTTCTGGGGAACTGCCGCTGTCAAGACTGTCTGCGCCCAAGTCAGTTGGGCATCGGAAAAGGGAACAAAACATGGAACCATCTCTGTTTCGTAGTCCCCTATACACTCTTTAACCCATTGATCATAGGGGAGTGGGAGCAGCACTCGCCGGCAGTGAGAGGTGTGGATCTAATGCCTCCGGCGGTCCACTCTCACTGTCGTCCTTGTTGTGATGGGAACCAGATATGGTCCTTTCCACCTAGGTTCCAAGCATTCTTGTCTCTGGAAGTTTTTTCACAAGAATTTAATCGCCAGGCTGTATGGTATGCCCGGGCCCCTCTGCTGCTGGAGGCAAAGCTTCATGTATCTGTTGATGAATAGAACATAAACTTTTAGTAGATCATATAAATAATCGACTAACTGAGGATAATCAATTTCAGAACTTTTTTTCAGCCTCAGGACGCCCCACACATTTGCGAGACGGCCAAAGAGCACCTCATAAGGCGATAATACAGTTCTAGAATGGGCTGTCATTCTGGTGGACAATAGAGTGAGGGGTAATGCATCTGGCCATTGCAACACAGTACTTTCCTTAATCTTAGCCAATTTTAGCTTGAGAGTACCATTGTACTTCTCATCTAAACCTGCTGAATGGGGGTGATTAGCTGCGTGGAATTTTTGCTTGATGTGCAGACCATCGCACATCAATTGGATCAATTTTGTATTAAAGTAACTTCCATTGTCACTCAACATAAAAATGGGCAAACCGTAGCGTGGGAAGAACGCTTTAGGAAGAGCCTTCGCCTTCGCCATGGCTGTGTTTTCTTTCGTTGGATAAGCCTCAAGCCTCAATCCATTTGCTAAATGCACAAACCACCACTAACACATATTTCAAATTATTAACTTGCAGTAACACTATGTAATCAATCTGGAGTACTTCAAAAGGGAAAGAAGGGGGTGAAAAATTACCAGAATGTGTAGGGGTACCCTTCCCAGGATTGGGTTTCAAACAAATCATACAGCGCATCACTAGATTAGCAGCAACCTTTGAAATATTGTAATTTTAACATACAGGATCTAGCAATTTACAAATGCCTTTTGCGCTAATATGAGCCGGAGCATGTGCCATGGTAACATACGGGAAGTGCATATGCATCAGGTAGCATCGATCTCTGTTTCTCGGATTTATCAATCCAGCATCCTTCGTCATCTAGATGCCCTGTACTCTCCTGCCACACCGCCAACTCCTCAACTGTTGCCTCACCCTGTATTTCCCCAAACACTCTCCAATGAATTTTCAAACATAGCAACATCTCATACCCATCTAGAAGGTCCTGCCACAAATATTTTCGTCATTCGCGATCTGGCTGTCTCTTTCACTATTTGATCTTCAAAGGCATTTTTCCTTCCTGCATCATCAGTAATTGCTTTATGAGCACTACAGTTCACTATGCTCATAAAGCAAGAGTCAAAGCTGTCAAAAGCCTCTCTATCAACGGATCATGTTGTATCTTGGTCCCATGTGAAGTCAATAATCCTCTCTCTGCCCAAAGACATCCAAAATTATGGGCCACCCCGAAGGCATACTGGTTGTCAGTATAGATATTGACAGTCAGCCATTCACTTAATTCACATGCTCGCAAAAGAGGAATCAGCTCTGCAGCTTGCGCTGATTGGTGAGGAACACACGATGTCTCAACTACAGTGTGCAGCATGGTAATAGCATACGCCGCTGTAGCGGTGCCATCTGACAATTTTAAACAAGAGCCATCAATATATAGTTCCTCTTGAGGGTCAGATAAGGGAAAATCAGTCAGATCTACTCGTCCCTTCATCTCCTCCTCAGTCCGAAATAGACAATCATGGACATCTTTGTCCTCTTCTTCCAAAGGGAGAGGTAGTAACATGGCTGGATTCAATGCGGCACATCTTTTGATAGTAATATGAGGTGCGAATAATGTTAATTCATAACCAGTCAGACGAGCACTGGTAAGGTGCTGCGACTTTGTTTTGTTCAAAAGCACATCCACAGAATGCGGTACCATTACTGTGAGATCGTGATAAAGGAGGAGCCTTGCCGACTGTCGGATAAAGACTGCCGCAGCCACCGCAGCTCTTAAATAACTCAGGAGGGCTCTGGGGACAGGGTCAAGCGCAGCAGAAAAATAAGCACACGGCCTCTGATTACCTCCAAAGACTTGTGTTAACACCGAAAGCACACACCCAGCCTTTGGTGTACATACAACACAAAAGGCTTCCTATAATCAGGCGTACAAAGCACAGGTGCAGAGCAAAGAGCAGCTTTTAATTGTTCAAAAGCATGATGACATTCATGCTTCCAGGGCAAAGGTTCATGCACATCTTTAATGGTTAGGTTAGGCGAAGCAAAGACTGTAGTGATGAAGAATAAGTGGGTATCCAGTGTCGACAATACATGGTGATGCCTATGAAAGCACGCACATCCCTCTGGGTCACATGGACAGGCATCTTAACAATGGCATCAGCTAGTTCATGTGTTAGCCTCCAACCCACCTTTGACAGCTGGTGACCTAAATAGGTGACCTGCTGCTGACAATATCGGAATTTTGAAAGGGACACCTTATGTCCTGTATTCGCCAAATGCATTAATAATTGTACTGTGGCCTCCCGACAGCCCTCTTTGGTATCAGAATACCGTTCACATACTGCAATAATATGATACCTGTGGGAAGAGAGAGAGTCCAATTGACTTTTCAAAGCTTGGTTATAAATACTGGTACTTTCTGTATACCCCTGAGGACCTTGACAGAATTGGAAGCTCCTACCAGACAAAGTTAATCCAAACAGATACGTACTGTCTGGATGGATAGGAATATTAAAGAAAGCATTTTTCAAATCAATCACAGAAAATAATTTAGCTGTGGAAGGAATCATTGTTAAAAGGACGGTAATATCAGGGACTACCGGAAACTGAGGGACAACTATCTTGTTTATTTCCCGCAAACCAATCACAAAATGATAGACATCAGGATGTGCATCAGGGGAATCCACAGGTACCTTTTTAAGAATAGGAAGAATATGGCTGTTACACACGTTCACTACCGTCTCCTCAACAACCCCTGATTTGATCAAGTCCTGTATAATCTGCATCAAAGCCTGTTCCCCAGCCTGTGATATTTTATATTGGGGAATACGAGGGAGCACAGCAATATCTTTTACCTTTATAGAAACCGATTGTATCTGCAACAACCCTACGTCCGTATCCCCTGTGGCCCACAATCAGGACGGCACATCTTTAAATTCAACAGGAAGCAGTGTATCTTTCACCAAACACTGTTTTACACTGACCACATTAGGTCCAAGAGTCATATAAACACCATCCAGGGAACAATAAACGGTGGCATGTAACTCTTTCAACAAATCCAATCCTAATCTCCCCACAATTTGCGTCAACAAAAATGGAGAGTCCACAGTAAAAGAACCAATAGTCAAAGCAAGAGGTTTGGAAATCGGGCTCTCAACCAGTACGCCTTAAGACCCTACTGAGATATTATTACTCCCAGACAGAGTTGCCCCAGGGACCAGCGAACGAGAAACAGAGCTATTCATTGCACCTGTATCCACAAAACCTTTCTGTGCTGAACCATGCAAATCTGCCATGACATAAGGACCATGCTGATCCACAGGAATTTGGACTGGTCCCTCACCCTGTCCCTTGCTGTTCTAGCTTTAGGATATCTCCGCGGCTTCATCCATATAATAATCATCATGATATTACTGCCTTTCCAGGGGTCATCAACATAATTCTGATCTGAACGACCCCCAGAGGATGCACCAGCTTGATCCTCATCCCGACCAAACTCCCCACGGCCCATTCCACCTGAACCCAGCCTCCTGGGTCCTGCAAGTTTCTGTAACAGATCCAGACACTCGCTTCGTCAATGTCCCTCCTTTTTACAATACGTTCACTGATTCTGCCCCAGGGGAGCACCACCCCTACCAGCACCCGTGACCTCTGAGCTGGACCAGTGCCTCGGCCCCTTCCAGATCCCCTTGCAACCTGCTGTAACAACACCCTCATCTTCAAATCCTTACTCTTCTTCTCCACCTTATCCTTTTCCTCATTTGCTCGATGCTCATAATACTGAGCTATACTCAATATCACTGAAGGGGAGGAAGTAGTCCAAGTACAAGCTGAGTCGCAATTTCAGGAAGCAAATTCGTAACAAACCTATTAACAAACAAACAAACACTGCCTTCGACTGACAAATCCTGCCCACTGAAATCAAAGACCAGCCCTTCAAAATGAGTGAAAAAATCAGACACACTCTCCTCTTTCTTCTGGCGACATGCCGTTAACTTGTCCAAATCCACTCATCTAGGTGGGATAAGAGAATGCATATAGGTAATAATGCGGCTTGGCAAAGCCAACATTTCAGCTTTAGGCTTTTAACCAGCCTTTCTCTCCTTACCCCATGCCCTAATCGCATTCCAAGTGCCAGCCAGCTCTGCTACATGATCTTGCGTATGCACCTGCCGCCAAATATCCACTGGCACCAAAAGCCCAAAAAACATCTCAATGTCTGCTAAAGTCATAACTGACAAGGAGGTGGCCTCCGTTAATTCTTCTTAATATGCGGTGGGATTTTTCCTAGGGTCCAGTAATTGACACTAAAGAGCAAGCACCTCACTTCTCTTCCATGGGGTATAGACCCACTGTTCCTGACAATGAGCCTCTACCCGCTGCTGAACAACATCTCCTCTCTGATTACGCTTGCTCTGGGATCTCGGGGTGTAAAACAGGATGCACCTCTCTCATCAGATATTGGGACACAGTAGTCGAGGTCTGGTGATATAATGTTTTCTGATAACCAAGAACTATCCCAACATTATTGACAACTTCTGTAGGAGCCATATCAGCTGAATAAACACGGTCTCAAATGTCATAAATAATTTGAGGGGCTGTATCACCAATACATTGTTCCCAAAAACTAATGAATGTAGCTGACATATGTTGAAGGGCATGCTGCTGCACAAATAGCTCGAAATCTTTAATCAAACTCCATATATCCTCCACAGTATAAGTCGGGCTCCGAGCCCATTGTGCTGCCTGATTTGCCACCATCTTTTTCACCTCCTCGCCCACATTGGATCTAATCTATACTCGCTCCAATCGCTCCCGTGCTGCTGCCCAATTCCCTGCATCTGATCCTCATACCGGTGTCCCAACACTACACAATACCGGAGATTAAATACTCGGGGAAGACACAAGAGACAGAGAAATAGGTGACAATGTTAACAATGGCTGAGTTGTAGGTGTAAGAGAAGGGGAAGGAACATAAACAGGAACAACAGACGCTGCGGGGGTGCCTGCAGTCAGCACACTCGCAGCTTGCAAAACTGGAGAGGAGGCAGGCAGGGCTGGAGTAGAAGCAGTCAAGTCTGTAGAAGGACCAGAATAAGGCAAGGAATCAACAGGGGACTGAGACGATGGAACAACAGGATATATTTTCTGCAGGGCATAGGGAGGTGGGGACAAGATTCCAGCAGATCCTCCACAAAAGGATTCTCTTCCTCTCAAACAGCATAGGACCTATTACATTGTAATTCAAACTTCCTATCTGCACATTCAATACCTGTTTCTCTTTGTTCTCTGTCATAAGCTACAGCTTTCTGAACCAATGTCTGCATTGCTTTCTTCCTAGACTCCTTCTCCAGCCCGTATACGCCTTTGCTTAGCTTCTTTCTGCCATACTTGCAAAGTATCAAACATCAACTGCCTACTTCTTCTAGCGAATAATTTGTCCTGTAAACAATTGATTTTTTTTGTCAAAGGTACCATCCAATGGCAACTGGAGCTCAGCATTGTCCCTCGTATACTTGTGCCATAACGTATGAAACATGATAGGGCTAATACCATGCTTCACATACTCCTCAAAACCCGGAGTGCCTTCCGGAGGTGCAGGCTGTCTTTCCTCCAGCCGATGCTTAGCAGAAAAGCAGCAGCACCCCAAGCACCACACTTTACTCCAGCAAGGCATCCTAGCATCGGACACATTCACTATTCACTCAAGCAACACACACACACACGCAATAAAAACACACTCAAACAAAAGAGCTCCCAAAAGCAGTCCTCAGACTGCGCCTTGACAAGTCAGTTCTTAGACTGCACCAAGACAAAATAGGCTCTAGCCCCAGGCCTTTTCAAGAATAAACCAAATTCAACAAGTGGCCTGGCAGAACATTAAAAAATGCTCAGTCTCGCAAGGGTCCGCAGACCCACCAAGTTAATCAAGATGGCGCCTCTTTTTACCAAATATCAAAATGAACTCACCTCTAGACGAGGTGCCGCTTGAGCAGACAGGCGGGCAGCCGCGAGAACTAGGCTCTATCATATGGGGATCCCCGATCCGCCCGTCCGACCGGACGCAAGCCCAACCCCACATGACCCGAACTACAGGCGACATGGTCACCTGGTGGAATCCCTGTTCGGGCGCCAACTGAAAGAAGTGCCCCAATTAGGGCCACCTGAGTCACTCTCGACCTCCTCTAGCCTTCCAATAATGAAGTGTGGATGACGCAGTAGAGAATACAAGCAAACTAGTTTATTCACAGAATACACTGCAGTAGAGTTCAATCTGACCAGCCTCCAATAATGGCTGAGGGACTGCCTCCAACAAGCATAAAGTTACATTATGTATGTTGAGAAGCCCACAATGACCCGCCTACAAAGGAAAAACACTGATAGATGTTGTAATACAATGGGGGTACAGAACATACGTTTCGATCCAGCAGCCTGCACAAGTTATCTACTATCCAAGGTCATCTGGCCCATCGTCCCCTCTAGATAGGTGGAAGAAGGCCTCTATGTAGCAGAAAAGGCATACGTTAATGAGCAAGTTTCAACATTGGAGAAACAAATCTTACCAAGGACCATTTCTTGTAAATGAGCAAGTAACGAATCTAATACAAAATTTCGTCTTCGAGAACAAAAATGTTGGCAGAGTTGTCAACCTAACAAACACACTTCCTCTGGTGTCTGGAAAAAGTGTGTCCGTGATTGGTAGTACACCCTCAGGCGGGATGGGAACAGCAGGGAATACTGGATCTTAAGGCAACGGAGGCAGGCCTTGGCCTCGCCAAAGGACTGTCGGTGCTGCTGGACCAGCTTAGTATAGTTTGGGGAAATCATAACGTGTTGGTAAGCGTACATAAGGGTTGCCATTAGCCTGGCCTGCTGTAGCATTATGTCTCTGTCCTTATAATTAAGGAGTCTCGCTATTATTGAGCGTGGGGCGGGCACCAGGCGGTGGCTTCTGCAACAACGCCCAATGCGCACTTTCAATATTATAAAGCATGGAGATTTGGTGTGGAAGTCCTCCACACTTCTACCCTCGTAACTCTCAGGGAACCCCATCAAAAGGAGGTTGTTCCTGCAAGCACGTCCCTCTGCATCTTCTATGCATGTCACTAGGCCCTTCATGAGTGTCTCTAGGGTAGATACTTTTTCTGGAGGGTGTTCACTGTGTCTTCCACTGTTGAGATCCGAGATTCCAACTCAGTAATGCACTGCACCGCATTTCTAAGATCCTGCTGGAGCAGCATGATGTCCGAGCCCACCGCACCATTTCTGGCCTCGAACATCTCTCAGGAATGTGTGATCGCCACAAGCAGCACGGCATTATCCGGCATGGCTATCGCCTGGTCACCGTGAACAGGCATCAGGGCAGCTGCGCCATTATATTTATCCATCCATTAGAGGTTCATCTTTAAGCATACATAATATGTATGTAGAGGAGAAAGTCTTCTAGGGGTGAATCCAAGCACACTCCATCTCCCCACAATCACTGTGGGACAAAACCTCCAGCTTGATCAGTTCAACAGGGAGGCAGGGGAGGGCAGCTGGGGGAGGGTACCGCACCCACTAGCTGCACCGAAACCTAGTCCGGCCGCTTCTGTGAGCCGGGCACCCCCATGCCCCAGCAGGTACTGTTGCACAGCCCCAAGTACACCCTGCCCCAGCCAGTGGATGGTGCAGAAGAACAGCTACAGGTTATCGCTTCGTAGCTTTGGGAAGGTTCAGCCAACCAGAGGTCTAGATTTCATCTTCCATAAGGGATCTGCAATGCCAGGCAAAGCAATGAGCTGCAGTATTACAACCCCGATCACACCGCTGTGATGTTGCCGAGAAAGAGCCAGGATGGGAGGAAAGAGCGACACACTTCTACCCCCGGCCCTCGATCAGATCGCAGCCAGGTACAGCGCGGTCCACGTGGGGCTAAGCCAGATCTCCCCCGTTGGTGCCACAGCACTGCGGCCAGTACCAAAGTTTCAAGTAGGGCTTCTCCTAAACCTCCCAGATGCTAAAGGGCACAGGGCGGGGTCATCACAGTTTTACACGGCCGCCCAGGCTTCGAGGAGCTGTATGGTGCAGGGCCTCCGCATCCAAGGGGCCACCCACCATGATGTGGGCTCCAGGGCAGCCCTACTCTGCCCGCGCTGTGGACTGAAACGGCAGCTAAGACCTCCGCAGGGGCGCTAAAGTAGGCCGTCGCCCCATGGCACCAAACAGCAGTGGATTACTTCGCCCGACAGGGCATACAGTGCAGCTCTGACTCCTGCACTATGGGCTGCCCCACAGCAGCCCACATCCAGGCCACCCAGAGCGTCAGCTGGGGGAGATTGGGACCGCTGCCCACTGCAAGACAGGCCCAAGGATGGCTGAACAGGCCCATGTCCACACTGCGGCCTGACCAGCCCACCAAGTCCCCGGCAGAAAGTATGAATGGGGGCTGCTGGCCCCGCATCTCCAGATGCCACAGTGGACATCCTCACTTCCTGGGGCACAAGCACCCCAGTAGTCATCTGTCGAGTGGGTGTCAGGATCTGCCAGCAGCACGTGTCTCTCCACGGCATGTTGTTGTTGCTATGCAGGAGCCGCACGGGTCCCAGCCACACTACAGCTGCCGGTTGTATGACTCACGCCCATAGGAGCCCTCGAATGGCAGCAGTTTGGCATCCCAGGGCACCACAGAGTCTCTCGTTCATGAAAGATGGGTAGATGGAGCAGGATTAATAAAGGATTCCGAATGGGCTATAGGAACCTCGTTAAGGCGCGTCCGCCATGTTAGACCGCCATGCCATGCCCTGCATTTGATAGATTTTGATGAGAAAAATATTAGGGCTGATGCAAATTGTGTAAGAGGGTACAATTGTTTAAGAAGACTTTATTCTCCTCATTTAGGTGAATATCAAATATATGAGAAACGTATAGTGTTTCCAAAATGGAAATACATCAAACATTCAAGTGAGGTTGAAAATAAGAAAATAATTGAAGAGAAAGTTGAAGGAAAAAAAGGAGAAAAGTGATGATGAGATTGTAGGATACCAGTTGGAAAACAATTCATTTATCAACTGTTATGCTAATGTGATTCTCAATGTTGTGTTTCATTAACTACATCTTCTTCAAGAAATCATGGAAAATTGTGAAAAAAGATTCTGTTCTGCATTACATCATTTACTTCAACAGTTGGTAAGTGACAGAAGTAAAATACATAGGGGCAGATTTATATCGGAGTTGCGACACTTTTACGCCGCCGTTGCGTCACTTTTGTGACGCAGCGGCGGCGTAAACCCTGCGCCATGTTGCGCCCTTATTTACAACGTGACGCATCTAGGGAGATGCGTCACGTTGTAAAGCTTGCGCCACATGTGGGCGTACCTGCACAGGGGGGGGGCGTTCCGGCGCAGGAACGCCTCCTAAAAGTGGCTGAGTGAAATCGACAAGATTTCACTCAGTCACTGTTGAGCCCATGCTGCGTCAAAACCCTGCGCCTGCTTGAAGCAGGCGTAAGGATTGACGCAGCATTGTAACCATAGGGCCCCCCAGAGCATTGCTGGAGCTGCGTCACGCATCTGTGCCGTTTTTGCCCCATGGAGCGCCGCATTGTAAATGCGGCGCATCCATGGTGGCGGAGCTGTGGCGCACAATAACTGGCGCAACCCTGCTGATATGCAGGGATGCGCCAGTCGTCATAAATCTGCCCCATACTGCTTATGACATTTGACATTTGACATCTTTTAGATATATGTACTGGTTCATTGACATTTACTCTAAACATACAACAAGATGCACAACAATTTATTTTTAAAACAAAATGTTTTGTGTCCTCATTCTGCCAATTCCCTTGCTGGTAACGCTCTTTTCCCAGTTGCCAGAGATTGGGGCAGAGCCTTCCATCCAAGAAGAATGCTGTTCCCTCTCCCAACCCTTTACCAGTGTGCCCGTAGTAAAAAGGACCGACAGAAATGTTAGCTTAATCATCGGACCTTCTGGAGCGTTGGCTCAATTCAACCAACATTGCCCAAACTTTATACAGACTTCTAGGGTCGCAGGCCATGTCAACCTGACTTGTAGAGATTATATTTTTAACACAGTCAGAAGAACAGTGGGGACTTCCAGACTTCCAAGACCTGCAGATCTCCGTCTCCCCAGAAGGATCACATAAAAAATAAATCTAGAGATAACAATATTCATTCGGGTGGAACAGTCCTGATTAAGCCCCAAAAATATAAGATTAGGGCTTACCTTGACTTGCTGACACGTTACTTCAGTCATAAATTTACACAGCTCAGTCCAGTAACCTGTAATCTTGGAGCATGTCATAAACATATGCATATCATCCGCCAGAGGGTGCATACATCTTGGGCATGCGTACTGAGTTCCTGTAAATCTTGATAGCTTGGCTGGAGACCAATAGACTCTGTGAGTGGTAAAAATAGGGTTACGCTTAAGAAAAGCGGGTTTCATAACCGCTCGAAGAATCGAAAAAGAGTCAACCTAAACCTTTTTAACATTTTCACTAATTCTTCAGCCCATAGCTTTGAGATATCCATGTCCATATCATCATCCGCCTCTAACAGGGCCTGATACCACAAAGAAACTTCCTTTTTAATAGGACCTCTTCTAATCGTCTGGTCCAGCCAGGAGTCCTCTTCCTCCTCTACCCAAACCTGCCTTGCCCACCAGGAGGAGACTTGGTAATATTTAAATCTAGTTAGTTGACCCCTGGTGCAATAACTCAGGACTTCCCAGCTAACCAAAGATGACCCACCAATACAACCCTGCAGATTTTAAAGGCAGACTGAGCTGGTCTCTCAAGCACTCAGGGGTTCCCGGGGAATCCCAAATCGGAGCCCTGTAAGAGTAATAGGGAACTCCTAGTTTTTTTTCGAAAAAACACCCAGATTCTTAAGGCCCCCTGCAAGATCTTCAGCCTCACTTTTTTAAAGTACTTCGGGTCTCCGTATTTAAAGAGAAAATGACTCTGCCCGCCCCTCAGAACACTTAAAATTGCCCCAAAGAGTAATCCTAAGGGGGACCTGTCCACCTTATGTAACATCGTATGAAAGTTTGTAAAATGAAATGCATAGCAGTATGCCATAAGATCGGGGAGGGCCAGCCCCCCTCTCCAGCCTCCTTCTCATCTTTTTCCAGGATATCCTTGATCCCTTGGAGGACCAAATAAAGCTGCCAATCTTCCCCTGCAATTGAGCTACCTCTCCTTTATCAAAGGGTAAGGGTATGGAATTAAAAAGGAAAGTGATTTTAGGGAGGAAATCATTTTAATCAGGTTAATCCTACCATGCTGAATTTTAAAATTTGAAGTAAAGAAATATATTCTTACACTTCAACTTGACTACTGGACTTTAAGATTTGCGCACCCCCATTTATGTTTATAGGTAGATTTACCACCTTACCAAGAGACTCCCAATCTCTTGACTTGCTTTCTTCCAATTAACTCTGGGGACATCATCCAATTTATTATAATCCCCAAATAGCGCATTTGAGATTTAGGACCCGGACTTTGCCTGGGCTGGTTCTACTCCATAATTTCGGTCTTCCCTCTATTTACCTTAAAGCCCGATATCTTCCCAAAAGATTCCGCCTTAGCCATTAGATTTGGAATTACAACCTCCGGATTAATAGTATAGAGTATAAGATCATCCGCATACAACGCCAGTTCTGCCACCAGCCCCGCAAATTTAAATGGAAGAATAGTAGAATCCGCTCTAATCAGGGAGGCAAACGGCTCTATATATAGATTAAATAGAAGCGGAGATAGGGGACACCCCTGCCTGGTTCCACGTGTAATGCTAAACCAGTCTGATAGCTCCCCATTGACCAAGACCCTGGCTCTAGGCAGATGGTACAGATTTTGGACAGCTCTTACAATGTTCTGCGGGAACCCAATGGTTTTTAAAGCATCCCACAGATAGGGCCAATGGACTTGGTCGAACGCCTTTGCAGCGTCTACGACTACTGCTGTTACAGGTAGATTCTGAGGTTCTGCCAAGTCCACAACCCCAAGCATCCAAAAGGTAAGCTCGTTGAGCTGCCTCCCGGGAATAAAACCTCTTTGGTCCTGATGGATAACCCATTTGATAACCTGGGCGGCCCTAGAGGCCAATATCCCAGAGAAAACCTTAAAATCAGAATTCAACAGCGATACTGGCCTATAAGAGTCCATTACCAGAGGGTCTTTATTTGGTTTCAGGATTAAAGTTACTGTGGCCTCAGCCCAAGACAGCAGAGCTGTGTCTCCTTCCAGAAATATTAAGTTAAATAGGCATTTCAGCACTGGTACAATACTATCTAGGGGTTCGAGTAAATCTCAACAAGGAGGCCATCAAGGCCAGCCGACTTCTCACCTGCCATTTTACTGATCTGTAGACGGACCTCCTCCTCGGTTATCTCAGCCTTTAAGAATCTCTTTTGGTCATTGTTTACACTCTGCAGTTCAGTCTTCCCCAGCCAGACCTCTATGCTCTCCCTCCTAGGCAAAATATCATCCTTATATAAGCTACTCAGGCACCTACGGGCCTCTATGCCTATATCCGAATTGGGGTTTAGTAAAGCTCGTGTTTCAGCATCCCTTAGGTTTCGGATTACATTTCTAGATTTATCGGTTTTTACTTTCCAGGCAAGAAGCGAACTACTCTTCTCTCCATATGAAAAATGCTGCAGCTTGCTAACCCTCCACCTATCTAGTAACCTTTTATCAAGTTGCCCTTGATACTCCGCCTGGAGATGTTCTAACTCTTTGCCAAGAAGAGAGACAGTGTCTTCCACCTTCGAATGATGCCTTTTGGAGGTCACATTCCTTAGACTTGATCTTTTTAATTTCTTCCTCGTCTTGCCGTTTCAAAGCCTGCCTCTTTCCCACCATTATAGAACTACCTATTGTCCTTAAAAAAACTTTGAAGGCATCCCAGGTAACTTGGATTTTAGCTGAACCCAGATTAGCTTGGAAAAAGACCGAGGCCTCCTCTCTTATACTTCATCTAACAATACAGTCCTTTCTAGGGACCACCTTTTAAAACCGGGTTTGTTGTTATGCCTAAGGAACAGAAGCACTGCCGAATGGTCTGAAAGAATAACGGGCAGATGTTTAACCTCATCAACCGATGCTTAAAGCTCCTGATCTACCAAGAAATAGTCGATGCGGGAGTGGTGGCCGTATTTTTTGCTATAGAAAGCAAAATCCCTAGTCTCCCCCATTTTACTCCGCCAATTATCTACCAGATTGAGCTCCTGGATCATGGTCTTCACCACTGCCGATGTTCTAGGGGGACTAACATATTTAACTTTAGAGGTTCTATCCAGGTCCTTATTTTGCACTATATTAAAGTCACCTCCGATTATTACCGGGGCAGTAGCCTGTAAGAGGCATAATTCGAAGTAAAGCATCTGGAGCATCATCATTCGGGCCACAATAATTAGCATAGACTACAGGCATCCCCTGTATCATCAAGTTAACAACCAGCCATCTGCCGGAGGAATCCGATTCATATCTTTCTAACTTTATGCCCAAGTTGTTTCGAATAATGACCGTCACACCTCTTGAACTGCCTCTCTGGTCCAAACAAACTGCTTCCTGAACCCAACCCAATTTTTTAAACAAAGTCATGCACTCCTCCCGTTCCAAATGAGTTTTCTGAAGCAAGATAACACTAGCCTCGCTGTTCTTGAGGAATTCAGAGACCCAAGCCTACTTTTTCCTGGACCTCAAACCATTCACATTCCAGGATATAAAATAATCCAGGTTTGATCTACTCATCTATGAATTTCGGTCCCCGGCTCCCGTAAACCCACCTTAACCTACCCTCATAAGCGGTTACCCCCCTAAAAAGGGTCAAAAGACCCACCAAAACTGAAACCATACGGGCATATGACAGAACAAGGACAATTTTTTCTATTTTCCCCCATGCTCCCACCACCCAGTGCACCTCACCACCCAACCACCTTGAGGAACCCCCCTTCCTATCCCTAGGTGAAGTGATCGCCATTCACGACCCACTGAGCTTGGGGAGGGAATGCAAATTACAAAGCGAGAAAATAATTAGTACATAGAAAAGGAAAGCGTGACTATGGGTCTAAGTTATATCAATGTATAGATGTATCCTCTGCTTCACTATTCTGACCCTTCCATCTGCGCCAAAAGGGGGTCCACCTCTTCTGGGTCTCTGAAATTATACATTTTGTTCCGCCACATTATTCTCAGCATTGCAGGGAACTTCATCTGTACCTGGACCACCTTACTGCGTATGTCATTAATTTTTGTGCCCAGCTCCCATTGCCTCTGCGCTGTTCTCTTGCCGACATCTGATCATATTTGATAGCTAAGATCTCCAAACCTCAGAAAGCGTTCCTTCAGGGCACGACCCAGCACTAACTCCTTAACCGAGTAAGAAAAGAAGTTTATCAATATTGTTCTTGGTGTCTTCCTCGCGGAGTTTAACCTGAACGGGTCCCGATGCACCCTTTGAATTTTTCTATCCCAATCAATATCAGGCCTATCCTGAAGTAAGCCTTCCCCCGAAAGCTTACAAATAAAGGCTTTGATGTCATTATTTTCAGAATTTTTGGGAATATTAAGGAGTCTCACATTATTGCACCTAGCATGTAATTCAAGCCACTTCAGGTCTTCTTGCAACAACTTATTTTGGGTTTTAAGACCTACAATATCACTAGTGTTCTCAGCCAAGGCAGCTGACAGAGACTTTACCTCTCCTTCCAAAACTAAGCTACGTTGGGCAATTGCATCTATTTTCTCTTCGAGTATCCCACATTTTTCTTGGATGCCCTTTTGATTATACTCAAATTTAACCAGGATATCTTGTCTCAAAGTAAAGAGTAGATTTTCTACCTGATTTCCTGAGGGAGACTCCTATTGGGGGTGATGATCTGACCCAGGGCTCCCACCGTTCACCTGTGTCTGGCAAGGACTGTTACCCACAGTCCCCCTACCTCTTATACCTTCCTGGGTTACTTGTGCTTCGGTTTGGCTATCGTCTTGATTTTCTGCCAGTAGGGAAAAGCGATTTTCCAACAGCAGCGGTTCAGCTTGGGGTAGCAACTCCACAGCCTTACTTCCTAACCCCTCTGCGGAGGCAGCAACCTTCTCCATGATTTTAAAATAGGACCTAAGGCAGGGCGGAGGCTTAGGAGGTAAACACCCTTCCTTTGGCCCCCACCTCTCGGTTCTCACAGTCCCTCTAGTACCTTTTTTAAAGGAAGATACTACCTGGGGCTCTCTGGCTATAGAGTCCTTTACTCTACCAGCAACACCTTTGCCCTCGGGCGCTGAGCGTAAAAGATACCTATTCCTTACAGATGGAATTTGCACCTCTCTAGCAACAGGGGGATTGGTAGACTTTCCCCCCCCTGTCAAGGCATGTGTGGAGACTCCTCTAATACTTTCACCCCCCAACTCTGCATTCAGTGAACTCATAGGGGGGGAGAGTACCTGAGAGGGGAGGTCGTGTTCCATCCACCCCCTCGTCACCATAGCCTTGCTCCTTGAATACTGCCGCTGTTTCTGTAGCCATGTTGCCCTCTCTCCAGGCGCACTCAGCGCCGAAAGCGTCGAAACATCCCGACTTGCTGCTGGACCCCTGCTAGCTGCATTGCTGTAACTGCTGTGCTTTTTCTCCAAATACGCTGTTCCTGTGCAGACTGTGCTGACTCTGCCCCTCCTGAACCTGAACCCGGCCAACACCGTCACTGCGCGGGAACTCGGCAGTGATGCCGACACCCAGCACCAATTCCCCTGTAAGGCGGAGCCTATTACCGTATCTGGGCCTATATGCACCTCTGGAGCGGAACAAATAGCCAAATTTAATCACGCTCACCTTCAGTCCTCACCACTGCAATCCAAATCATTACTTCAAAGTTCACGCTTCACGCAGAGTTGAATTCCCTCGCTCCTTCGCTCGGGAGCTCTCGCAACTGGCGTCAGCCAGCCGCCATGTTCCCCCGTCACATGACCGACCCCTCACTCCCTCACGTGACCGACCCCTCTCTGCATGCACAACAATTTCTAATGCTAATGCTTGGAGTATTAGAACACAAAGGAATACACATTGATAGCTTATTTGGATTGAGTTACAAACAGGAATATAACACTTGTGTAAAGACACCACGTGACATACAACATATAACACTTAATTGTCAGCATATTAGTGATAGACAATTAAGTGTTATATGTTGTATGTCACGTGGTGTCTCTACACAAGTGTTTTTCGTTATGTATTTAACCACTTAGGGGCCGATTCCGGCCGCAAAACGAACCGACCGACACGGACCCGGACCGAATACTGACCGACACGGATCAGCGCCGTACGACCCATGCAACGTGTGTGAATTACAACCAACACGTACGGAATACAAGCCGTACGACCGAGCCGTAGGGAAAATAGTGATCCGGCCGGAAAACCGACGTGATTTACACCGACCGACACGAACCCGGAATGAACCCGACCGACCCGAACCCGCGATGTACGATTAGCGCAGTACGATGCAATGCGTGCAAAACCAGACAGACTCGCACGGAGACCAAGCCACACGACCGGCACGCACAGACAACCGGGCACACAAGCAATAGAGACCTCCGCGACCGACGCGTACCAAACACAGAAGACAGGCAGCGTGAACGAGGTGGAGAAGCCCGCACGAGACAACAGCAGAGTCCGTTTCCATCACATGAACGTCTCCTTCATGCCTACAAAACACAAAGGAAAAAAGACAAAAAAAGGACCAAACAAGCAATGACAAAGCCAATAAATACCAAAAAAAAACATGGGACAAAGACACACCCACAACTCCAACTATATAAAGGACTACAATCACTACCATCATCTCATGCAAACAGGAGACAGAGCCATCAGCAAACACCAGTACACAGCAACCACAGACACACTCACAACTGACCCATCACACAACTCACACACCATCAGCACCTCATACAAAAGCACACACACATACACACAGCAAAACCAACACCAACCCAACATCACTTGCACCCTCACACACACATCCCCCACCACCACCACCCATCACCATACCTCCAAAGAAGAATACAAAGTTCACAGATAGTGAGTTAGAAGTGCTGGTAGACGAGATCATCAGAGTAGAGCCACATTTGTTTGGTACATTGGTTCAAAGGGCCCCCATCTCACAGAAAACCAAGATGTGGGCGAGGATTGTGGACAAGGTGAACGCTCAAGCACCAACGTTGCGCACAAAGGACAATATCCAGAACAGGTGGTATGACGTGCGCAGGAGGGTCAAGAAACTCATCGAGAAAGATCATGCCTTGAGTCAGCGCACCGGCGGTGGCCCTCCTACCAAACCAGTCTACTTCAGGACCTGGAAGGAGAAGGTGCGGGACATTCTACCACCAGAGAGCGTCCATGGCCTAACACACATCCCAGAGCCTGGTGAGTACACAAACAACATACCCAAGATTGTGTGGCAAGGGGACAGTGAAACCATGCACCACAAGCAAAGCTACACTAACCAATCAATAAACATACAACGATGTGTATGCCAGTCAGACACACACAATACCTGCCATCTCATAGTGACTGGGGACTGTGTCATGACATGCACCAACCTACAAACAAATAGAGCAAGCCAGTGGCACTAAGCCAAATAGACACTGCCAGACAGTTTGCCACCACAAACCCACCACCTCACAGTGCAGCTGACTGTCAGGAAGAAATAGTGGGGATGCAGGTGAAGTGAGTGTAGCCAAAAGCATGATGGGGCCTGTAGTCACAGATAATGCTCCCCTTCCTGATTGGCCCATCAAAACCTTCCAGAAACATGCCCACATCACAGGGAGTGGAACATGACTGACAAGATGGCTGACACTGGCTCCTGCTGTGGGGATCACAAGGCCCTGCTAGGGCTTGTGTGCAAATCACAAGCAGGACACCACTGATTGACATCCTGAAAGACAACTTGCACGCCCTACAATGGAATCAGGTTTCATGATGGGAAGGAGAACTGACAGCCCTGACCAGACTACTCAGCATGGGGAGACACTCCCCCTCAACACAAACTCCACACAACTCACCGGGTACAATGCATTGACACACACCTCATTGAAATATCAGCAAAAGATACCCCGTACTGGGTGCTGCTGTGTGAATCACAGGGGCTCACTTGGGACTTGTAGCCAAACAAACACCAGGATTTCACAGTCAGCCATCTTGCTATTGCAGTCACACCCCCTCACAGGGAAGCAGAGTCAAGAGGGAAGAAGTATGGGCATGCTGGGAAGGGGGGTGTAGCCAAGAGTATGATGGGAGTTGCAGTCACAGATAATCCACACCCACCCACATGGCCCAGCAAGCAAACACTGAACCATGCTCGCCTCACAGGAAGTGGGAAGGGACTGACAAGATGTCTGACACTGGGCTCTGTTGTGGGGAGCACAAGGCCATGCTGGGAAATGGCCAACATCATACATCAGGACTACACAGTCAGCCATCTTGCCATTGCTGTCACACCCCCTCACAGGGAAGCAGAGTCAAGAGGGAAGAAGCATGGGCATGATGGGAAGGGGGGTGTAGCCAAGAGTATGGTGGGAGTCACAGTCACAGACAACCTACATCCACCCACATGGCCCAGCAAGATCAAACTGAAACATACTTGCCTCACAGGGAGTGGGAAGGGACTGACAAGATGTCTGACACTGGGCTCTGTTGTGGGGAGCACAAGTCCATGCTGGGAAATGGCCAACATCACACATCAGGACTACACAGTAAGCCATCTTGCCATTGCTGTCACACCCCCTCACAGGGAAGCATAGTCAAGAGGGAGGACGTATGGGCATGCTGGGAAGGGGGGTGTAGCCAAGAGTATGATGGGAGTCGCAGTCACAGACAACCTACACCCACCTACATGGCCCAGCAAGATCAATCTGAAACGTACTCGCATCACAGGGAGTGGGAGGGGACTGACAAGATGTCTGACACTGGGCTCTGTTGTGGGGAGCACAAGGCCATGCTGGGAAATGGCCAACAACAATTTCAAAGTCTGTCCATGACAAGCTGGGAAAAAGCAGTGTACAGGCAGGCATCTGTTTGAAAATTAGAAAATGTCATGTTTGTGAACCAACGATGCATGTAGAAACATAAATCACATTGTGTGTCTCTTCCAAACACAGGTGGTGCTGGGCACCCAGCACCAAATGACAAGGATACCCAGGCCCAGACTCTGGTGGACACTTAGTTCTCTGGTCTGACTCTCTCACTGTCCTCTTCGGATGACGACGACCAACCTGGCCCCTCCGGTGTGAGCCATCATACAGCACCAGCAGCATCAACATCTGCCCCCCTTGTACTCACGCCTCCAGCATCTGGACACCAACAGGGCATCCCCACCAACACGGACAGACCAAGGAGAATCAACACCCACAGCACAGGGACACAGGACCCCCAGGAAGCTACAGCCAACACCAGCAGCAACACCACCCAAGGGGTCCCAGTGTCACCTGTGCGTACCACTGCTGGTCCTGCCTGTGTGGAGAGGGGTGCTGGGAGGAGTGGGAGGCACAGGGCACGCCTTGCAAAGGGGTCTGGACTGCATGATGACCCCCAACTGGCACGCATCTTAGATGCGTACGAGGATAGCACCGGAGGATTTGGCCACGTAGTGGGGATCCTCAAGGACATGCAACACGAGCAGGTCGCCCACCATGCCTGGATAGAGGCCAAGTGGGATGACATCACTGCGGTGCATCGGGACATACTACAATGCCTCCACCAGATCAACACCAACCTGTCCACACCCCCCTGTGTGCCCACAACATCTGTCGCAAAACCATCTGCCAGCGCCACAGGGAGGGAGAAGGACTCTCGCGGAGAGTATCCTGCACCGCAGAGGCCTGCACATGAGGATTCCCACCCCCGGAAGAAGAGGGGTCGTCCAAAGAAGGACATGTGAGAGGCAGATGTCCCAGCACATCCCCCAGGGCCTCCAAACCTGTTCTGGACAATGTTCTTTGTGCGCAACCCATACACCTTGTCCAATCGCACACAACTCGCCCACATGACATGGAGGATTCATGTTGGGCCAATGTATCAGATGACTGTGGACTTTACTCTGGATATTTCATCTACCAGCACTTCCAACTCCAATGTGAACTTTGGATTCCCAAACCACTGTACAGCACCCACCATCCTGTGCACTTCCCTCACACATGTATGTAAATAAACTCACCAGTACTTGCCTCTGTTGTTATTCCAACTTGTCATGTCAAGGGAGATGTCAATCTGCTACACAACACAGTGCATGCCAAATACTGCAACAATGTGACCAATGTAAGGTGAGTCATGGGGATGTGACACATGTGAGGGAGACACACCACTATGGCAACACAAAACATACTCACCACGGCCATGTTACTCATCACACACAATGATGTTGACCTGAAACACATTGGCATGCACAGACACAACACCAAGCCCAGTCAGTGGTAACAAGTCCAAAGGTGAGGTAAGCAGATGTCACTCAGATGTGGGAAGACAGACAACGCACATAACAAAGCATAGCACAGGTTCATTACACATCAGCTACACGTTTATTCCACACTAGTTGCACGGTAATTCTACGTAACAGTGGACACACGTTCACAATGTGTTGGAGAATGGAAGTCCAGGGATGTGGGGTACATCAGTTGATGGGAATTGTCAACTTCCATACTGGTGTTGGCTTCTGGGTGTTGGGGGTCAGTGTTGACCACACAACAGGCAAAGTACCTTGGGAAGGACAGACAAGATACAGTCAAAAGAACAGAAGAACAGGAGTGAAATGCAATACAGATGCACAAAACATGTTGCAAAACAATTACACAAACACTAGTTAGCAATACTACCCTATTGTGGAGTACACACCAGCTGAATGGACACATCACAGCACGCATCCAGTCAAGTGGCACACAGACACACTCAGACAGCAACAGAGCTGGCTCAACACATTCCAGGCTACCTCCATACATTCACATAACAACCCTGGAAACTCACATTCAGGTGAAGAAGTTGTTGATGAGCTGGGAGCGGACGTCACCATCATCTTCATCATCACTGGCATCTTGGCCTAGGCCGGGATCCTCCACAGGTGCCGGAGGTTGGTCGTCGTCATCGTCATCCTGGATTAGAGGCACCTCCTTCCATACCACCATGTTGTATAGCATGCAGCAGACCAGGATTATTTTGCACACCTTTGCTGGCTCATATGGGAGAGCCCCTCCGGTCTTGTCCAGGCAGTGAAAGCGGCTTTTCAGGAGGCCGAACGTCCGCTCAATCACCCTCCTGCTCCGACCTTGTGCCTCATTGTAGCGCAGCTCGGCTGGTGTCACAGGGTTCCTGAGGGGTGTCAGCAACCATGGCATGTTGGGGTATCCGGAGTCACCTACACACACAAAAATGAACAAGTAGCTGAGTTTTGTAGGAGTGCGGTATACAACAGTGACAAACACACACAATGAGAAACAGTCAGTACACATCGACAAGCCAGGCACGCTGAGCTGGCATCGGTGACATCAGCGTTGCAATGCGACTACTCCTCATAATGTAGGCATCGTGAGCTGAACCAGGGAACCGTGCACACACATGTGTGATCGACATGTCAGCAAGACAGACCACCAGAGCATTGATCGAATGGTAGTGCTTCCTGTTCCGGTATGCCTGCTCATGTGCCTGTGGTGGGATCAGGGCAACATGTGTCCCATCAATAGATCCAATGACGTTCGGCATACTCCCCAGTGTATAAAAGGCATCCTTAATTTCAGGGAGTTCATCTGGTCTCGGGAACTTGATATACAGGTCGAGGAAGTGCAACATCCCCTCCAAGACAACCTGTAGCACCCGACTAAACATCGTTTGCGACATGCCACCAGCAGTAGCCACAGTGTACTGGAAGGTACCGGTAGAAAAGAAGTGCAGGGCTGCCATCCCCTTCCCCTCTGGGGTCACTGCTGTAGGGTATGTCCGGCCAGGTAGCAGATGTGGCGCAAACTGCTCCTCCAACTCCGAAATGAGTGGCCTGGTGAAGCGGTACCGTCTGATGCAGTCGCGTTCCTGCATGGTTGCTAGGTCTGGGAACGGACGATGGACAGCTGGTGCCCTGCAGTACAGAGATGCACAAAGGAAGATTGTCAGTACATCCACCCATGTGGCCATGACCACCATCACTATCACATGCTAGTTCATGACATTACACAATGTACTGAGGTGTGTGCTGTTGGGCATGGACACATATGTCACCTACAAGACCACCACCTCACATCTCAATTCCACATGTTCACATGAGTGCCATGTAGTGCAATGGGCCAATCATCTGGCTGTGTCACCCAACCTATGTGCTGCTGCAATGTTCAGAAAACACACCCCAGTGACAATGGGGGCCTCATGTCTCCCAAGCATCACAGATCTTTGCCATGCAGAAACCCAGGCTTCCTGTATTGCCACATCAACACAGTAATGGACATGGCGTAGCACGTACACACCACAAGGCAAGCGTAAGTCCCACAGGTAGTGGCCACTGTTGTTCCTGCCAGCCCTACATGTATGTTTCTTAGACACACACCCCATCATGGTTGATGCATATACCACATGGATGTGGAGACTGTCACCCATTGGTAACATGTGATCATCCACATCTGAGACACAACATGCACACAGACTGTGGGGGCACATCAGTATTGGGGCTACAGATCTCACTGTGACGTACATGCCATCACCCCCAGGACTCAGGGTGTATGTGACATGTCTTAAACATATCCAACCTGACACTGTGGCCTTGGCTCATGCCCATTACTGTCCAATTGCACATCACAGTGGTAATGTGCACAACACGCAAAGGATTCTGCCCCCATGTACACATGCACAGCCTGGGAGTGGCTGCACAAAGTGCCAGCAAAAAAACCAGATGTGGCCTCCCAAACACCCAGGGAATGCAGCCTTACATGCCATGGGACACTGTGTGGCTAATGCTATAGTGTGGCAGGTGTGCGCAGGTGTCCATGGCCCGTATATGTGTGTTATATCCGTATAATAGTCACACCAATGAGGTCCGACGCGGGTGAAAATGCGTACGCATTGCACGGTACAAGACCGAGCCGTGCGTACGCTTTGTCATTGAATGCAATGAGGTCCGACGCGGGTGACAATGCGTGCGCATTGCACGGTTCATGACCGAGCCATGCGTAAGCTTTGTCATTGAGTGCAATGAGGTCCGACGCGGGTGACAATGCGTACGCATTGCATGGTTCATGACCGAGCCGTGCGTACGCTTTGTCATTGAATGCAATGAGGTCCGACGCGGGTGACTATCATGCATGTGCGTCGGACAGGCATGGTCCGAGACAGTCGTACGCCTTGGCCATTGAATCGTATGGAGACGGGTGCATGTGTATATTCAAAATACGCGTTGTACAGTCAGTTGAACGAGCCGGGCGCACCCATTGGCTTAGGACTGTGCACTGGAAATTCAGTTGGATGCCTACAACAATGTTGCAATTTCAAGTGTTCCATGAAGGTGAAGATTTGAACGATGCGGAAGGCGTGTACAAGTCGTACTTTTGAATGGATTGGCCAGATTCATAGAATGCAACCGTGTTGGACCTATCACTTGGGACACATGGCACAGAGTCTGCTTCTGCAGCACAGATATAAGGCTGGCTGGCCCCCAGGGAGCTCACTTGCCTGCACTACATGCTACTGGACCACATCCCTGCTACCACTGCTGCTGTCTATGCATCCTCTGGCTCCTGCTATGGCACGTACTCTGGAGAGGGTCCCAGCCTCCACTGAGGAGGAGAACCAGGCCCTGCTGTATGGGCTCCTCCCAGAGTACAGAAAGCTCTATGGGACACCAGGGGAGCAGGTGAGTGTGCTGTCCACTGCCTTCCTAATTATGCATGTTGTCTGACTAGGAGTACTAGCAGTGTGTACAGCAGTGGCAAGCATTCTCACTGACTACTTTCATCCCCCAAAGTGTGTAGGTACATGTAATGAATAGTTTTCCTGCTGCTAAAGTGCATTATTGCAAGCTTAAACTATCCAGGCATTGTTAACATGTCAGACATGCATGTGATTTTTCATTCCCCATGGTTGCACTACCTGTGTAATTTATTTCCCTTTGTGATGATGACATGTATATCCAAATGTGTGCTGCACAAATCTGGGGCATGTTTGTTTATGTACTTTTCACGTTGTCATCCTCACAGGTTGATGCCCACCAGAAGCAGGAAATCTGGCTGACCATCGCCCGGGCTGTTCGTTCTGTGGGGGTCTACAAGCGCCGCATCCGCAACTGCCAGAAGAGGTGGCAGGACCTTTGGGGCTGGACCCGGAGGATAGCTAGAGTCCAGCTGAAGCTGTCACCTCCACGCAGGAGGGGCGGACACCGGACCCTGACTCCCCACATGCTCCGTATCCTGGCGGTGGTCTTCCCAGACCTGGATAGGCAGCTGAAGGCCAGACAGCAGCAGGGAGGGGGTAGTTCCATGCCTGATCTGTGTATTATGTCTGACATGCAAATAGCAGTCTTTTGTCCTGGTCACACTTCCACATAATGTAGGTCTTGTAGTCCTAAACTCAGGTCCCTCATTTGTGTGATGCACCCTCCTCATCTGTTCCACAGGTGTGCCCCTCCAATCTGTTGCTTGTGTCACTAGGGCACTGTGTCCCTGCAGTCAGCTATGCTCCAGGTACCGGTCAGCATCAGTTCCCGTGAATCTGTTGTGTGTTTCATGGGTGGTCAATTGTTGACACAATGCCTGAGATATGACATGTGATCTGTGTGTGCCCTTGAGATGTGTACCAATTGCTGGTCTGACTCGCTACATGTGGCTGGGGTATTCCAAACAAACCCATGCAGCAGGGGACTCCAATTTTTGGGCCTCAGGAGTATGTATGAATGAATGAATGAATGATTACGGACTTATATAGCGCATAGCTACCCGGAGGCATCCCAGCGCTTCAGCTCGACTAGATCTCGGAAGAATCAGGCAAACAGGAAGGTTTTCAACCTCTTCCTAAACCTAAGGTGGTTAACTTCCATTCTGATAGGATCGGGAAGGTTGTTCCAAAGGGTGGCAGCTTGAGGGGAAAAACGCCTGCCTCCCATTCGCACTCTCCTGGTTTTAGGGATTGCAAGCATCTTCTTGTTATCAGATCTTAGGGCACGTCCAGGATGATATAAGTGGAACATTGATTGAGTCAAGGATGGTCCTATTTTATTAATTGCTTTATGGACCGTAATCAAAGCTTTAAACTCTACTCTCTGCTGGACAGGCAGCCAGTGGAGTTGACGCAACGCTGGCTTAGCCGAAGTCCGGCGAGGGACATTAAGCAGCATTCGAGCAACGCAGTTCTGCACTGTCTGCAAGGTTTTAATAGTTGCTTGTGTGGTACCTAAATACAACGCATTCGAATAGTCCAGGCATGAAAGAATCAACGCCTGCACTAGTATTCTCCTGGCCTCAAACGGAAGAAGCTTAATTATCTTCCTAAGTAGTCTAATGATGGCATAGCAAGTTCCTGCCACCTTGCGAGCCTGAACACCAAAGTTTAGGGCTGGGTCCAGCCAGACCCCTAAGCTCTTAATTTGTTCTTTAGGTGAAGGCGGAAGGCCAAGATTAGACGGCCACCAGCCCCTCTACCGTATTAGATGGTTTATACCCCAGCAACATCACCTCAGTTTTTGCTCCATTCAGCTTTAAGAACGATCGATCCATCCATTCTTGTACTTTGTTGAGACATAAGGAAAGATTCTCAAATGGAGCATCCTGGGAGGCCAGGGAGATGATAAGCTGCGTATCGTCTGCGTACGTTACCAGCTGTACTCCCCAGGGCAGCATCACCTCAGCCAAGGGCCTCATATAAATGTTAAATAGGGTAGGGCTGAGGGATGAACCCTGGGGAACACCGCACTGCAGACGCATTTGGGGGGAGCAGGCATCGTCCTCAAAGACCGCAAAGGTCCTATCGGACAGGAAAGAGCGCAGCCATTTTTGTGCGCCTCCCCCGACACCTACTTCCATCAGTCTGTGAATCAAGATGGAATGATTCACAGTGTCGAAGGCGGCACTAAGATCTAATAAAAGAATGGCTGCGCTGTTTCCATTGTCCACAATCTTCCTAGCTTCCTCCACAACAGTAATTAGGGCTGTTTCCGTGCCCTGCTTAGCTCTAAATCCTGTCTGAGTGATATGGAGGGAATTGCTGTTTTCAAGGTAAGATCCCAGCAGCAAGTTGACGTGCTTCTCCGCGAGCTTACTGATAGTTGGCAGTAAGGAGATAGGGCGATAATTGGCCCAATCTTCCGGGTTTAGGTTTGGCTTCTTCAATAGTGCCTTTACTTTTGCCTGCTTCCAGGAAGGGGGAACCGTACCTGATGCCAGTGAGGCATTAATCATCTCTTGAATAACCGGGGCCACAGTATCTGACACCAAGTTCAGAATGGTAGGGGGGCGGGGTCCGCCGGAGAGCCTGATTTCAGATTTTTCAGGAGGGACATAGTTGTAGGACCATCTAGCCGGGAGAATTCATCCAATCCGGGGTTACCGGTGTCCATTGGAGGGGGCAGGATCGATTCACTGGGCATAAGTTTAAATGAAGAAAAGATGTTAGCCACCTTATTGGAAAAGAATTGTGCTAATTCATTGCAGCGCAAGTTTGCCAACCCAGGGTCATTAATGGGAGCAGGGGGAGTAACCAAGGATTTAAAGATTTTGAAAATTTCCCTGGGAGCATTGGAGGCCAAATCAATTTTTTCCTGATCGTAGGTTGACTGGGCAGATTTAATTCCTTGTTTGTATTTCTTCAGGGCCAATTTATAGGTGTCCTTACTAACTTCTGAGTAGTTTTTCCGCCATTGTCTCTCCTGTTGCTTACATTGGCGTTTAAGGGCTTTCAATTCTAGAGAATACCATGGTTTTTTAATATTGCCACTTCTGTCAGAAAGTTCGCTTTTGGGGAGGGTGGCATCCAGAGAGGACGTTACCCATTGGTTAAATTGTGTATCAGCTACAAAAGGGTCCTGGGTGAGTGTTGGTAGTGTTTCCATCAGTTTCTTCCTCCAACTCTCAGTTGGAAGTTTAGACCAAACCCGTATGGACCTCTTCGTCATGTTGGAGGGTCCAGGCAATACCGATGGGGCAAAGGAGAGGAGCAGCAATTTATGATCGGTCCAGGGAGTATCAATTAATTTCTCAAAACTAAGAGTATCCAGATTGGTATAACAATGGTCAAGGGTATGTCCAGCTCTATGGGTAGGGCCTACCACTAATTGCCTTAACTGGAGCACTTCCAATCCTGCATTCAGACTGATGCAAGCTGGTGAGTGTGCCTCGTCTGAGTGGATGTTAAAATCACCCAGTAACGTGAAATTAGCGGTGGTACTAGCGTAATTAATAGCGCTAATAGGGAGGTCCTCGCAGAATTGGCCATAGGGACCTGGTGGCCTATAGAGCAGGAGGCCCGACAAGGTGCAAGTGGAGGAGAAGGAAATAGCAAATGTTAAGCTTTCCGCACCTTTCATTGCTGCATTTTCAACCCTGCATCTCAGTGTGGATTTATAAATAATGGCAATCCCTTCCACCCTACCCTCTGGGCGGTTGTGTCTCAAGATAGAATAGTTGTGGGGTAATGCTCGAACGAGATCTGAGTCTGAGCTATCGCTCAGCCATGTCTCCGTCAAAAATAACACATCTAGATCTCGTTCCTCTAAGAGCAGGGAAATCTCGGTGGCATGCCTTGGTAATGAGCGACAATTTAATAATGCAAGATGATACAGACACAGCCTGTCTCGAGTGCTGATGGAATTCTCAAGGGTGAAGTTGTAATTACATCCGGTACAGGGTGAAATATTCCTTATACGTGTTCGCAATTTACTACAGAGCAGGCTGTCCGTACCTCTGAGTCTAAGTAGCTCATCCCGGCTGTACCTAATCAGAGGACAGAGGCGGTCTGTTCTGGCAGGAGCCCTGGCCCCTGGGCCCGTCCTGGCCAGGACGGGCCCAGACGGGCTTTCCTTAGGCGCTCCTTTGGCACGAGGATGGCGCAACCGCTCTGCGCGTCCGCTGCGCGGAGGCATACCCGTATGCTTAAATACTAGCCCGAGTGCCTTGAAGTGCCTCAACAACTAGTACTGCACCCAGCCTGGGAGATACCTCCCTAAGATGGCCGCCGCGTTCATTCCCCTCGCCTCCTAAGATCGAGGCCGGACTGAGCCCTTAATCGGCTGAGTCTCGCGTGAGGGTGAGGTCAAGGTAATTTAAAAGTGCCAAAAAGCAAAAATAAGCATTAACACAGGTTAAAACGAATAATTTTAAAAATGGTGCGAGAGCAGAATTTAGTCTAAATGCAATCACAATATCAAGTGTGTGTGTGTGCGACTCCCGGTATCCGCCTCAGGAGAAATAGCGAGTCTGTATATCAAGTATGTCACACTTGCTTAGTCACCTGACTACTGTCCGGGGCAAAACACTGTTTCAATTAGTCCTGGCCAGTCATGCCCCCTCAAGGGCATTCAGAAACACTCTGTAATCCCACTCCTGTGTATTAAATTGCAGGTTGTGCTTAGTGACATGTGCCCTCAGGTGTCTGCCTCTGTGTCATTAGGGTGTGGCTTGTTGCTACGTACAACTGGGGTGTCCATGATTCAGAGGGTCAGCATGACATCTGCGATGTGACTGTGAGAGACAAGACCTGTGTGACATATAGGTGTGTGATCATCTGACAGAGCACAATGGTGTATGCAACTGTGTCCTTCATGCATCTGGGTTACATGCATGGCAGACTGTGATGTGTTAATGTACAGGGATTTGTGTTTGCTGAGACTCATATGAATGATTTGCATGATGTGGGGTCTTCTGGGTCCTTGATATGTCGTTTGCATAGGATGGGCAAGTGCGCCGGTCATCTGCAGAGTCAGCTTTACCCCTGAGCTAGGATTGTGAGTCAGTGCATATTGTTGTTGTCTGGATGCCCTGCCCCTGTGACATGAGACAGTGTTGACTGACTTTCAGGGCATCCCAGTGCCATGGCATTTAACTTGCTATGAGTGAGCCTGCGTTGTGTTCAAGTGTGCACCATGCACCCCATTGTGGCCTTGCCCATCATGACATGAGTACATCATAGTGTGTGTTGCTGGCATGCATCACAAGCATGTGAAACGAGTCTCTGCCCATCCCTTCATCCGGACACCTGTACTGAGTCAGTCACAAGAGATGTGCTGTGTGTATAGTGACATACTCCTACATGTTCACTTGCATGTACGACTAATGTGTGGGTGGTGCATGTTGGCACATTCGTGTGTTAGCATCCAACATGCAACGGACATATGTGTGAAAGTCAAGGAGGGATATGTGTGCCATGGTTGATGTTGAGAATGACAATTGTCTTATCCTAAACAGTGTTGGCACTTTGAGCTGTGTTCAGCTGATGATGCCAGGGCTTGCCCTGTGATGTGACGTACTCACTGTGGTGTGTGCAGTCGGTGCAGGTGACTGATGTAGTTCTGTTACTTCCTATTCCTATCCAGATACATCCACGGCCACAGGAGGGGACAGCTCCACGGACCAGGAGGAGCCACAGAGCCTTACTGGGACAGAAGGAGAGGAGTCGGGTGGACCCAGTGGCATGGAGGGCGAGTTGAGCCACACAGAGGAGTCGTCAGCACCACCCCCCCAGCTGAAGGCCACAGCACCTCTGAGGATGACTCCCTTGTGGAGGCGGGTGTCAGCAGCCACCAAACCCCAGCTAGTGAGGCTGTCTCCGCCCCCACCACCGCCACCACCACCACCACCCCCTCCCATCGGCTCCCATCCCAGGGGTCCCTGTGGGCTCCCGTGTTCGTGAGCATGTCTCCTTTGTGCCAGGCACCGCACCCCCTGCCCCTGTGTCCCCTGCTGCCCTGAGTGAGGAGTCTGTGGACTTACTTAGACAGATCCATGTAGGGCAGACGTCGATGCTGAAGGTCCTCCATGCACACACAGGTCTGTTGACACAACTGGTGTCATTCATGGAGGGCATTTCCTCGGGCATGTCTGCCCTACAGAGGACCAATCAGTCCGTGGCCTCCTCCATGATGGCAGCAGTGTCCCTCCTCCAACAGTCCCGCACCCCTCCTACCCCTGCACCACCCACGATTCCTAGCACCCTACCTGTCCCAAGCACAGAAACCCCCAAACCAAGGGCTAAATGTGCACACAAGCAAGCGCAGGGGACTGATTCCACACTCACAGGGGCTGGTTTGCTGACACACACACAGTCATCCACAACCACTCCACAGTCCTCCGAGACCTCTCCCTCCCAGCCCCCTTCCCTTGCCTCACCAGCAACCCCATCCCCCCAGAAGCTCTTCCTCTGTGACCTTGGCCTCTTCCCCACCGACCCTGCAGATCCTGATTACAAGGGGAAGAGGAAGTCCCCACACACAGAAGGGAGTGCCCACACCCGGACATCCTCCCCCAGGTGCAGTCAGACCGAGACGCCCACCCGCAAGTCCCCCCGGCGCAAGAAGAGCAAGACCCCCTGCCACCACGCAGCTCCAAGGCAAAGTCTCCGTCCTCCATCCCCCAGGCCACCATTCCAGAGGTTCCCCCGCCACTCCCGGCCCCAGGTTCCCCCACACACAGATACACCATCCCCAAAATGCTAAGGCCATCCCCTCCTAGCACTTGCTCCTCCACACCTGGTCAGCCAGTTGGTGCCACTGATGTGGGGACTGTTCCCCCCCGCCCTGCCGACCTCACCTGTCCCCCATTCCGCTCCCATGAATGTGGGCACTGCTTTGGAGTCCACGACCACCCCGTCTGACTTGGGCACTGCAGTGGTGAGCCAATCCACTCCATCTGACCTGCCCCATGGAGTTGTGCCGGCACCCACCCCATCTGACTTGTGCCCCTCAGTTGTGACAGCACCCACCACTTCAGTCAGCTCCACTGCAGTTACAAGTGTCTCGCCTGCATCCCCCACCTCTTCACTGCCTCCTTCTGCTGCGCCCTGATCCTGTCCCTGCGGTGCCTGGCCTGACCCCATGTATGCCCCTCCGAGGGGGTGACCCCGGTCCTTATCAGTGCAGGCAAGCAAGGTGTGACAGTTGTCACTCTAGTTCACTCCTTGGCATTTGGACATGGACTGGCCATTGGCCTTTTGTTTGCACAGACGTTTAGATTTTCATATACTGAATTTGTCACTCTAGTTCACTCCGTGGCATTTGGACATGGACTGGCCATTGGCCTTTTGTTAGAACAGACGTTTAACTTTTAATATGCTGAAAAAAGCTTTTTTCTTTTTCCCTGTGAACTTGACTTAGCTGTACATCATGTTGACGTTGTTTTACATGCCCTTGCACCTGTAACGCTTGGTTTACAATGTTGCATACTGATGTGTTGATGTGAGGTACTCCCTGTGGTCCATGAGATATGTATCCTATTCTGGTGGGTATCCATGTCATCCTTTGCAGCTATCTGGGTGTGTCAGGATCAACTATTTGTGTACATCTCTCTGTGAGCATTTCATTGGCATGGTCACATCTGTGGCTTGCACCCCTGCACATATGATGTGCTTCCCATTGTCCAAATTGTCACTTCCACATACTTTGTGCTCATCAAGACTGGACCTACAGGTGTGGGCATCATTGTAATAGGAGCAACTGGGGCCTCTGTGCAACTTGCTAGACATATGTTTTGGGTATGTGCAGATGACTTAGGGGAGACTCACATACCCAGGCTGTTGTGACCAGAGCCTTCATTGTGTGGTAACTGATGGCTGACTGACCAAGTGTTCTGCTGACATGAGTGGTACTTGCGGTGAATATGTTTGGCACAGTTGTGTTCCCTCAAGTTAGTGTGTTGTCCAGTGACATGGCCTGGGCCCATGGTGTGTGTTGTATGTGCATGTGTGTGTGTCCACATCCCAGTTCATACGCAGACAGTGTTCCCTTGATATGTTCCTGTTGTTGATGCTTGCTGAGTTGTACTTGGTTCATCCCCCTACTTTTCCAATGGGCTACCAGATGTGTGGGTGCATGACACACTACTGTTACTTGGTGTATCATCATTGTGATTTGTCAGTTCTGAGTGGTGATGATGTTGTCAGACACAGATGGGACACAGTCAGGGTTCCTCAAGGCACTTGTTTGTTCGCAATATCATGTAGTTGTCCCTAGGTGGTAGTTTTCAGTGATTGAGACATTTGTATGTGTGTGTGACTGCTCCCACTTGTCGGGTTCACGCCTGCGAGGCTGGCAGGTGTCAGCATGGGTGCCTTGTGTTTCTCCTTGGCATCTGCATTGTCCTGGGACTGTGGCAGGGATTCTGAAGGTTACATGAGCTTTACGGTCATGGCCATGTACCGCATACTGTGCAGTATGTCTGTCATTCCCCAGGGTTGTAAACAGTCCTTGTGTGATGTGTCTGTGTACCTTAGTTCCTCCCAACATTCCTGTGTTTGTCATGGGTGCATGTGCAATGTCACCTGTCCATGTGGACTTCACAGATACACATTGTTGCAGTTCAGGTGTGTGGTGTTGAGGGTGGACTGATGTGAATGTTTGCATGGATGGTCCCCTAGCTCCCATTTGTCCATGGATGAGGGGCCATGCTGAGTGATTTGTGTTTGTGTATGTGTGATGTACGTTTGTGGCACAGGACACATGTCTGGGTTTCCAAGTTTGTACGACATCTGCCTTTGTCATCACAGTGGAGGTGCCATGCATGCTTGTGTCACCCCACTGTCTGGTCCCTGGGGGTAGTGGTGTTGTGTTTCAGTCTCTTGCTGTGTTAGTTGGTGTTCATTACAGCTTGTGTCACATGTGTCTGTTGTGCTTCCTCTCATCTCCCAATGCCTGATTGCCCACTGAGGGTGTCCCAATGATGGTTTAGTTTTGTATGGCACTGTATCCACATCTGTGTCACTGTGGTTCAGCCCCCCTCATGTGTTGTGTAGTTGCCTGGTGATACTGTGACACACACACACACACATGTTGTGTCCGATGTGCAGTGTGAGTTTGCCTGTTTGTGCATCTGCACCAGTGCATTGGTATTGCTGATGTGGGCCTTTGTATGGATGCTGTTTATGTGATTTAGCATGCTGTCCCTGTGAGTCATTTCACATCATTGTGCACATTCATCCTGGTTGTTGGGTGCCATTGCTGGCATGGAATGTGAGTTTGTGAGCTGACACCTACAGTCTACACATGTTGTTTTGATTGGTGTGTCTATTTTCGAGATGTGTGCATGCTTGGTGATGGTCACTTTTGCTGTTGTGTCATTGTACGCTGTATGCATTGTCAGCCCCCATGTGTGGTGCTTGTCTGCACATGGCCGAGAGTGTTATGTTTTCACAGCACTGTTAGCCTCACCACATCTCTGTGTGTATGGGACACAACCACTAGTTTGCCCCAGAAGTGTTTGATGTGTTGGGAGCATGGCTCATACATGCTGTTTTTTAATTGCAGCTTTGCCCATGATGACACTTACCTTTTGGTCACTGTGATGAGGGGTTTTTGGTCCCCATCACCACAATGCTCCACATCTGCTGCATTTTGTGAGCCCCCACTTAACTTCTGTTCTATACAGTGAGGGTTTTTTTTTTTACATTGCCACAAGTGATGCTTGCCTTGTGTATGTCACACTCATGTGCTGTTACTTACATTGTATGCTCGTAGCCATAATCACTGTTGTGGGCATTTGTCACAGACTACACACTGTTGTCATGATGTTATGGGGGATGTATTTTGTGGACATACCTGATGTTTGCGTATGCTGGATGTGTTGCGCATCACCCATCCTATGGCTGGGGGTGGCAGGGGTGATGGGCAACATAAGCCCTGTGAGTGGGGGTGCAGAGGTGATGGGCAACATAAGCCCTGTGAGTGGGGGTGGCAGGGGTGATGGGCAACATAAGCCCTATGGCTGGGGGTGGCAGGGGTGATGGGCAACAGGTCCCCTCTGAGTGGTGGTGGCAGGGGTGATGGGCAACATCAGCCCTATGGCTGGAGGTGGCAGGGGTGATGGGCAACATAAGCCCTATGGCTGAGGGTGGCAGGGGTGATGGGCAACATAAGCCCTGTGAGTGGGGGTGGCAGGGGTGATGGGCAACAGGTTCCCTGTGAGTGGGGGTGGCAGGGGTGATGGGCAACATAAGCCCTATGGCTGGGGGTGGCAGGGGTGATGGGCAACATATGCCCTGTGAGTGGGGGTGGCAGGGGTGATGGGCAACAGTTCCCCTGTGAGTGGGGGTGGCAGGGGTGATGGGCAACATGTCCCCTATGGGCGGGGGTGGCAGTAGTGATGGGCAACATAAGCCCTATGGCTGGGGGTGGCAGGGTTGATGGACAACAGGTCCCTGTGAGTGGTGGTGGCAGGGGTGATGGGCAACATAAGCCCTATGGCTGGGGGTGGCAGGGGTGATGGGCAACAAGTCCCCTGTGAGTGGGGGTGGCAGGGGTGATGGGCAACATAAGCCCTATGGCTGGGTGTGGCAGGGGTGATGGGCAACATAAGCCCTGTGAGTGGGGGTGGCAGGGGTGATGGGCAACATAAGCCCTATGGGTGGGGGTGGCAGGGGTGATGGGCAACATAAGCCCTATGGCTGGGGGTGGCAGGGGTGATGGGCAACATAAGCCCTGTGAGTGGGGGTGGCAGGGGTGATGGGCAACAGGTCCCCGGTGAGTGGGGGTGGCAGGGGTGATGGGCAACATAAGCCCTATGGCTGGGGGTGGCAGTAGTGATGGGCAACATAAGCCCTATGGCTGGGGGTGGCAGGGGTGATGGGCAACAGGTCCCCTGTGAGTGGTGGTGGCAGGGGTGATGGGCAACATAAGCCCTATGGCTGGGGGTGGCAGGGGTGATGGGCAACAGGTCCCCTGTGAGTGGGGGTGGCAGGGCTGATGGGCAACAGGTCCCATGTGAGTGGGGGTGGCAGGGGTGATGGGCAACAGGTCCCCTATGGGTGGGGGTGTTAGTGGTGCTGGCCATGCAACCCCTATGGTGGGCTGTTGTTATTGGCCAGGATGTGGATCCCCTGTGTGTGTGCCATTTTGCGGGTATGTGTCGTTTGTTTGTGTTGTAGGTGTCTGACTTACCGTCCCTGATCTGGTCATAGAGTACTGGTATGACCTGCGCGATGGGATTCATGATGTGTTTGTGTCGGACACGCTGCTTGTTGCTCCGTCTTGTACCCGCTGCAAGCTGTTCCGTCTCGTAGCCGTGTATTGATTTGTGGTGCGAATCGTAGCTGATATGCTTGTTTTCCGGATGCTGTGACGTCCCGTGTGTGACAACCCGTCCGGCGCGTAGGAAGTACGCATCGTACTTGTCATGCCGGAAACTGCTATGGATTCTGCTTCCGGGCGACTCGGTTCCTCTTTAGGAGTTATGGCTCGGACGGAGAATGGGGCTTGAATGACAGCCTACGTGTCATTCGTGTTTTTGGCAATTATGCGCATCGTACTTACTCTACAGGACGGACCGGCTCCGGGTACGTGTTGGTCGCACGGTAAGACTACGGACAGCTGTCCGACCGGCCATCGGAATCGGCCCCTTATTGATTACCAGGCATCACAAGTGTGAGTTTCTTACCACACTAGATGTTCACTCTAATTATTACTTTTAAGTACACCCACCAACTATAGAAGAATACATTGATTAAGTTAAGACACCGCATGTGTCAAGGACCTACCAGCCTGGCCGGGAGGCGGGTGCGTTTTTAATTCTCTCTTTGCTTTATTTCCTCAGATACTACATGTCAGTGATTAACCGTATGTATTACGTGTTAGGTGTATACACAGTAGGTGTGCATCTCATTAATTTCTAATTAAAGGTTTGCTTAGGAGTGGCACACACAGGGCTGGTCCTCGTGTGGTCCTGAAGAAGAGCTTTGAGGGGATAGCTCGAAACATGTCGACCCAATACTAGGGCCTCTATACTCATTATAGTTAGACTTTCCCTATTATTAACTCCTGATTTTAGTCATACCAACTAGGGGCAGGAATAAAATATTAGCCCACTAATTAGATATTTTTAACTTTTTGTTTTTCCACTCCACTTTCACTGCACTACACATTTTCCACAACTTAGTGCTCCTACGTAGTTCTGCAAGTCGCAGCACGCCTCAATCCGCAGCGTATTGAGAGGACCCAATGATGAAGCATGCCACCTAGGGGAAATCCTGGTGGGTGAGGGGACTCTAGAAAATAAATTTTCTTTCTGGAAAGAGGATTTTCATACATGTTCAGTGAAAACCCTGTTATTCCCCACGGTTAGGTTTTTATTCTGGTATTCCAGATTTTGTGAAACTTCATTCAGTTAGGAGGGTGAACCTAACCTCAGCCTCTATCTCCCCCATATTTTGATTGCATCACTGATGACATCACTAATGACATTTCAAATGACAGCCTCAGGAGCTGTGGAGAACCACCACCTGTGTTGCAGAACCTTTTGGAGCTCAGGATCAGCAGACCGGTGGACTTAGATGCGGTGCCTGCGAATGCAGGGAACTGACTTCTTCACTTCCAGTGAGATTCCTTCATGTGTCTTTGATGCCCACAGGCCTTGGAAGGTTGCTGTATGGTGCACAGGCACAGAAGAAGCAGCAGACTGGAAGAGAGATGAAGTTGATCCCAAACGAAGTCCACCAAATTCCAGAGTGCCCAGACTGTTGAAGAAGAAGTGGTGTCTGATCCAAATCTTGTCTCACGAAGAACCTAGGAACCCACCCACAGGAAAGCCCTTAAGTACCTTAAGGAAAGGGTTGGGATGATTCAGGGGAACCTCCCAGGGGAGGAAAGGGGCGAGGTTACTCCCATGTCCTTTGTCCAGTTTTGCGCCAGAGCGGGAGCCAACAGCTCCCAGAGATGGTTTGAACTGGACTATACATGGGGACACCAAATGTGCCTCTCATGCAGAGTGAGTGGCACTGGCAAGAGCACCCACCATGCCCCAATACACTAAATCCTGTCTGGGAGATTATCACACCTCCCTGTGACATGATGTCTATTGTTCTCCCTTCCCCTGCTCGAGCTTGGCTCAGCAGCAGGAGGGCAGAATCGTGTCTCTGGTTGGCAACAACCATTTTGTGCTGTTTGCGTCTAGAAGGCTGGTACCAGGGACACTGAGAGCCTAACGGAGGGCTCTGCCAGTGCTAGGAATCATATCTCTCACACCGTTTAGGTTGTGGGGGGTATGATTCCAACATGTTTGATGCCAAACATGATAGGATTCATTGCAGCCATTTGGGAGATGTTCATCGTGTAATTACGCGGTTCCCCTTTATATAGTATGTGGCTGCTTCACTTACAATCCGGGAGAATGGACTCCGTAGGCTGTAGGGGTGTCCTGCTCATGAAGTGGCACCCTCACACTTAGAACCAAGCACCCTGCCTTCAGGATTGGAAAAAGGCCTGCAATAGTGGTGACTTATATGTTTTAAGTGCAGTGACCCTAGATATAGGAAACCTATATCTTTAGTAGGTGGTGATAGCAGCAGCTTACACAGACTGCAGTGGCAGGCCATTTTGAATGATTTCCCATGGATGGCAAAATACATGCTTCAGCCCATGGGGGACCTCTTGGGTACCTATGCCCTGGGTACCTTAGTACCATATACTAGGGACTGATAAGGGTACCCCAGTATCCAATCTGGGATGTACCTAAGTACTGAGCACAACAATTTAAGGGAGAAAGCAGATAGACTGGGGTCTTGATTAGCAGGATCCCAGTCACACTAGTCAAGAACAGCTTAGCACCAGGCAAAAAGTGGGGTAAACCATAAAAGCAGATCCTACTTTCTTACATGGGCCCCATCCTGCTGGCCACCAGAGATGGAACCACTCCCAACTCCAGTAAAAAGGCAAAGAACTTAGGAGTTGTGATTGAAGACAGGCCGAATTTTTACATGACATGTCTCACACCATTCCGGATTGGCTGCTCCCCCTATCTATTCCTCAATCAGGAATAGGCTAGGTAGAGGCAGGGAGGCATCGCTGCCATCTTAAAAAACTCACATCAATGCAGGGATCCCAGTAGCTCTTTCTCTACACTTGAATGCATTACTCTGGAACTACATGCTCAGCACAACTCCCCTATCAGGATTTACACCATTTACCACCCACCAGGTGACAACTCTGAATTTACTTAGGAATTAATTGACTTTGAAAGTGACCAATCATTAAGAAGTGATAAACTAATCTTTCTAGGAGACTTTAACCTTCACTGGGGCACCTCAGAAGACTAGGCTGCCAACAACTTTGCCATATTACTCTCCTGAAATGATAATTTAGTACACACTCTAAACCAAGACACTCCAGGGGCTCCACATTTGACCTTGTTATTTCCAAAGATGATATGCTCACATTAGATGATCCTATACCAGTAGACTGGTCCGATCACTTCCTCATCCCTTTCTCACTTCAAATCTCACATGCAGCAATCCTTGGCCAACCAAAAAGGGCAACTACCTGGTTTTGCAATACAAAGAACACAAAGAACATCGACCTTGACACTCTCAGCAACACTATCAAGAAGGTACTAACAGAGAGCAGCCCCAACTCTGATGTCATTAACTTGACTACACACTTTCGTCAGTTTATCTATCTTGATAGACAATGTAGCTCGTCTCCACCCCATTGTTCAATAAGCCTCTCTATGAGGAAAGGAAAAATCTAAGAATCTCAGAAAAGAAATGGAGGCAATCACCTCTGTCAATAATCTTGTTTTCCTCAGGCACGCAAGATCACTTTACCACAAACATATTAACAAAAAATCAAATCATTTTTAAACCCAGCTCAATTTTATCAAGAAAAGACTAAGGAAACTCTTTGACCAAATCAAAACCACAAGCAACCTCCCCATCTTCAACCAGCAAATTATATGAACCACCCAAGAAAGCAGAGAAATTTGTACAATTCTTCAATGCAAAATATAAATTGCTCCATGATCGTGATACACATCCAACGCATAATGAGATATGCAATCCAAATGCTTCTGGCACAATTTCGACATCATCACTGAGGATGCCCGCTTCAAGAACATCTTGAAAGCCAAATCTTTGAGCCATTCCCTAGACCTTATCAAAAGCGACATTGCTATAGACCTCTACGCTCACATGCGTCCCTACTGGACAAATCTGGTTAACCTCTTTCTCAGCCAAGGATCCTTTCCCAATGCCATCGAAACTGGTCAGGTGGCCCCCACTACTTAAGAAACCCTCTGCTGATGTGAATGATCATAACAATTTCCATCCTATCATGAACCTCCCTTTCCTCCTCAAAGAAGATGTGTAGCAGAGCAACTCACCCAACACATTAAGGCAAACAAACTTCCAGATGAATTTCTATCTGGCTTCAGTCAAGGCTGCAGCACTGAAATAGTGCTGCTACAGATTATCGACGATGTCTTTCGAGTCCTAGACTCAGGCAGCTCCTGCCTCCTGATTATTCTTGACCTTTCTAAAGCTTTTGATACTGTAAACCATCACACACTTCTTAACACATTAAAACAAAGAATGGTAATTGAAGGCTGAGTTCTTAAGCAGTGTGAGTCTTATCTCATGGGGAGATCTCAGATGATTAAAATAGAAATCTCTCAACTCCAAAGGCTGTGTATCAAGATGTCCCTCAAGGTTCCAGCCTTGCTCCGACCCTTTTTAAACTCTACATTGAACCACTAGGAGGCCTATTACAAGAAGCTGGGATCCTTTATCATGTCTATGCTGATGACACCTAACTCTACCTCCAAGTGTTCTCCGCACATGACATCTCACTTCTCGCCACCACCCTCAACTCCATCCAAGATTGGATGATGTCTCATCACCTAAAACTGAATCCCTCTAAAACTGAACTTCTTCTTATCTCTACGCTCAAACGCTCTACCTCCTGTTCAGTCATGGATGGCTAATCTAAACATTCTTAACAGAAAACCTACCATTGTTGACAGTGCCAAATTAGTAGGTGTCATCCTTGTTACGAGTCTGGAGGTCCTCCGACTGCCACACTCACGTGGCGTAGCAGTGGCTATCCATCGTTCACCATATTACAACTTCTAAAGTTGTTCCGGTGGTGGACAGTCGGCTGCGCCAGGGAACGTTCCCTGGCAGTGGCTCAGGAACGCCACAACCCAATCTGCTGAGCAAGGAGGGGCACAGATGAGTTCCAGGACTGCGAGCCTTTTCATGCAGAGCCCTGCCATGAAAAGGTTGGGGGTGCAGAAACAAATGGGTGAAACATTCAGGGGGGCACAATATGTGTCCCCTTGTCTGAACCCCCACAAAGTTCCAGCCTGGTATGAAGTCCACATCCATGCCTTGCTGGAACTTGTTTGCTGTTCTCATTGCGTGCCTGTGTTCCAGGCACCGCCTTGGAAATAGCAAAGGACAATCTGCCGAAATACGAGGTACACATTTTTAACTTGTAATACAGTCGGAGGTCCTTAAACGGCTTTGGCGGAGCGGAGGCGGCAACGTGCCATTGCCACCATGCCAAAGTTGTAATCAGGCCCCTCATCTCCAATTCCAAATCAACACCATGGCCAAGAGTGCACGCTTCCAACTGCGCCTTTTCTGGGGTATAAGACGTTAAATTCTTGAGCAAGACCAGAAAACTCTTATCCAATCTTTCGTACTCTCCAGACTAGGTGACTGCAGTTTTCTCCCTGCAGGCCTCGCCGAGACCCACCTATATCCTATAAAATCCATCCTCCTGTCGGCTGCACGTTTAGTCTCCAGGGCAAAAAGAAATGACCACTTTCACTCATTCATTCCTATGGGCCTACGTACCCATAGGAATCAATGGTAATGCATTCGCAAATTGTGATTACCAAATTGGTAATCGCAAATTGCAAATGCAAAGCCAAGGGTGCTCGGGGGCCCCCTGCTAAACCCTAAAAAAAAAGGTAAGTGTGCACAAGTGAAGCACACACATGCCCTGTACGCTGCATGGCACTTTGAAAAATGCATTTTTGTGCATTTTTCAACGAATGCACAAATTTCCATCAACTTCAAGTTGATGGTAATTAGCATTTCCTAAAATGCACAGTTCACATTTAGGAAAGGCTACACGAATCTGCAAATAGGGATTCACAAATTGCGATTCCCTAAATGCATTCGCAATTTAGGTAATCGCAAAAAATAGCGATTACCTAAATTGCGAATGACAAAAGGTACATGCATCTGAAAAAAAGGCCTTTTTCATTTGCAAACAGGGCAATTCTGCGAATTGGCCCGTTTGCGAACGGAAAAAGGTTTGATGCATGTGCCCCATTGTCAACTATTACCTTGTTACTTTAATTTCCTCATGTAACGTTTTTTCGCTGTATTGTCAAGCTCTCTGACACCTCTGGGTAATGTCAGTGTTATATAAAAACACATGGATAAACACATTTTTCAGAGGTTAGTGTTTAAGATGATGGTGAATCGTTGAGGCTCTCATTGATCATCACTAGACAGGAGGTACCGCCCAGAAAGGCGACTCTCACTTAAATACAAGTATCATCAACATACTTGTGCCATGATATATATCAGAATTATGATATGTCAGTCAACAGTATCTAACTACTATCAGGCATACTCCTAAAATAAACCTGGTCATTTTGTTGATCTGTTGCCTTCTAGTGATGTATTTTCAAAACGTGAATAAGTGCAAAAGCATATTGAGTTGGTGGGAAGATTGAAGCTATCCGATGGTTTAGCCAGGCTGGTTTGGAAATTAATTGCGTCATGGATTTCGGGGGGGGGGGGGAGTGGTGGGGTTGGGCTGGGGGAATTGGATCGGGAGGGAGAAGAATTCCACTCCGCCGGCAAAGTTTGTGGGGTTTTGCTCACTCTGAGAGGAGCGCAGAGTTCCCAAAAACTCTGCAAAGTGACGCGGAGCGGAGCTTTTTCTCTCAAGCAGCTAACGTTAAGTTGGCGAGAGCTTGTGAGAACAAATTGTGTGCTAGACCTCCTTCAGGCGAGATTTCTCAATGCAGGGGGTCGTGGTAGGTTGTGACCACTCGTGTTGAGAAATCTGCTTCTCAGGTTAAGGAAGCTGCCAATCGAATAGAATGTCTACTCGAGTGGCAGAAAGCAACAGCACCCTCTGATGCAACGCATAGTGTCATTTGTGCTGATTTAAAGCACGGGTCAAACGCCTGGCACTAAAAATCAGTGCGAGCAGTGCGACTTAACAGACTACTTAGCTGTGGTGTCGCTGGGGGCATATGCGGTCGGCCCCCACTGGAGGTGTCCAACACGTGCTCTGCAATAATGACACGGGACAAAGGTGTAGTGCACTCTCCGTCTCCGCAGCCGTGGCGCTTCTGCCTACGTGCCTGCGTGACGTAGTATTTATTAGGGGCTAAAGTGACGTGCCCTGACGTGCACGCCAACGCGTGTCACGTCAGGGGTGATATCGCGACACTACATTCCTCCCCAACACACAAAACAACAAAATAACATGACCCCAGATTCGTGACGGCACCCTAAGGTGTGGACAACAGGTCTCATAGTGTCCCGCACCTCTGCCTTCGGCATCTGCAGTCTGAAATTGTAACAAACAAAAACTTAAACAGTCTTACTTGACGTAGTCACGTAGCCACCTGGAGGGCGCGGGGTGCGGCCGCAGGTCATATCGCACTCCACCACGGTCCACCACAACATCCGGACCTCCGCTCCCGGAGTCGCCATCTGCACCGCTTTCTCCGGTCTCAGGCACGCCGGCTGCTTCGGGTGGCAAGTTCTCTGGCTGGTGCTGCCTGGTGTCAAGTCCGTGACCTGTGGACTCCGCTCCTCCACTCGCCTGGCTCTCGAGCTCTACTAGTCTCTCATCTCGCGGCATGTCCATCCTAGCCCTGTCCTGGCATCGTTCCTCCACTTCGGAGGGCACTGGGACTTTCTTGAAGTATGAAACATTCCTTGTTATTTTCTCGGCCCCTTTACGGGCTGTCACGCACGTGCCTCTGACTTTCTCCACAGTCCAGGGCTGAGGCTCAAAATTCAGGCGAAACTTGCCCCCTGGCATCCGATTGCGGATCAGTACATTGTCACCTGGGGCTAGTGGTGAGGACACCGCCCGCCGGCGGGCGTCGGCGTGAGCAAACGCTTCCCGTCGCCGCGCATCAATGGCACTGTCATTGGGAGTTTCGGGCTTCCATTCTGGGTGATGCGGTATTGAGTCTGTGACAACCCGCCCCATCAGCAGGTGCGCCGGTGCTACTCCCGTAATTGAGTGGGGCGTTTGGCGATAGCTGCGGAGAAATGTGAAAATGGCAAGTTCTACAGACTGGCTCCTTTCATGGGCAATCCGTATCACTTTATTGAGTGTCCTCATGAAGCGCTCAGCTTCTCCGTTCGCTTGAGGCCATCGGGGGGTGATTCGCCGGTGATGGACCCCAAGAGTCTGTAGGTACGCCGCGAAGTCTTGACTCTGAAAGGGTGACCCATTATCAGTTCTGATCTCCTTGACGATGCCGTGTGTTGCCATGATTTTCTCGAGCTTTTGGATTACTTCCTGAGCGCTCAGGACCGTCAATATTTCCACTTCCGGGTACTTGGAGTGATCATCTATGGCCACCAAGGTGTGCCGTCCGTCTGGCAGGCTGCCAAAATCGACGCTGATCTTGGACCAGGGCCTCCTCGGGCGAGGCTCCATCACCACGGGGGCTGGCCGGGGCACCTCTCCGGTTAACTGGCACGCTTGGCATTCTCGAACGGTGGCCTCCACAATTTCGTCCATGAGAGGGAACCACACCTTGGTTCGGAGCCTTGACTTAGTCTTGACCATGCCTTGGTGACCGACGTGAGCCAGATCCACCACTCTCTGGGTGAGGGACGTCGGTATGACCAGCCGGTGGCCTCTCAGCAAACACCCTGTGTCGTCTTCCGTCAGTTCTGTTCTCACATGGTACAGGCTCTCCATTATCTGTTTCGCCTGAGGCGTTAAACTCTTCCACTCCTCTCTGGCGCGTCCCAGCTGTTGTCTCGGACCGCCGCTCTTGCTCTTTGTAGGCACTCGTCTTCACTGGTGGCCTGAGACAGGCTAGCCATGGACACAGGCCGGGGACATGACCGCGCCGTGATGCACCGGACATACTCTTCTGTTTCTGCCGCCTCCTTCATTTCTTTTGGAGTGGCTGTGCGGGGGTGGCGAGATAGGTAGTCCGCCGGATTCCGCGCACCCGGCTGATACTCGATCTTGCAGTTATAGTCTTGTAGTTGCAACATCCACTTTTCGATTCTCGGTGGTGGCTTAGTGGATGTGCCTGCAAACAGGGATACCAATGGCTTGTGATCCGTGGTCACAACAAAGGGTTTGCCATAGACATACAGGTGGAAGTGACGACACCCCCAATGAATTGCGATCGCCTCTTTTTCTATTTGGGAGTATCTCTGCTCCGTCTCAGTGAGGGACCGGCTGGCGAAAGCCACTGGGGCCCATTCCTCGGCACTTGTCTTCCTTTGCAGCATGACCGCGCCCAGCCCGACTGGGCCGGCATCGACAGCGATCTGTGTCAGCTTGGCCGGGTCAAAGAAGGCCAGCGTCGTGGCTTCCGAGAGTGCCTGTTTGACTTCCTCGAAGGCTCGGCTCTGGTCACGGTTCCATGTCCAGGGGGTTGATTCCTTAGTAAGTTCTCTCAGTGGCGCCGTGAGGTTCGCCAGATCCTTGATGAACCTGCCACAATAGTTCACCATTCCTAGAAAGCTCCTCACCTCCGTGACATTGGCAGGGGCAGCTGCCTCCTTGATGTCCTTGACCTTGTCCGGATCCGGGTTGACACCATCGGCCGAGAAAGTATAGCCGAAGAACTGGATCTTCCGGCACAGGAATTCGCACTTCTCTCGATGTAGCGTGAGGCCTGCGTCTCGTATGCGTCGTAGCACCTGCACCAGCCTCTCGTTGTGTTCCGCTACGGTCGTGGCATGGACCATGATGTCATCACTGACGTTGATCGCTCCGGGGATCCCTGCGATCAGTTCCTGTATTACGTTCTGGAATACCTCCGCAGCGCTCGACACCCCGAAGCTCAGCCTCGTGTAACGCCTCAGACCTACATGGGTGGAGAACGTGGTTATGTTCCGGGATGCTTCGTCTAGAACTAACTGGTGATACCCCGATCGTAGGTCCAGCTTTGAGAACCACTTGGCGCCGGCCATTTCCCCAACGATGTCATCGATGGTCGGGGTGATGTGTCGCTCCCTCTTGATGGCAGCGTTGGGGAGCCTCATGTCCACGCATATTCTGACAGCGCCTGGCTGCTTGGGTTTCTTCGCCACGACAATTGGCGACACCCACGGTGTGGTGTACTGACTCTTGGTGTACTCCGAACGCGAACGTCACCACTCCCAGATCTTCTGCCGCCCGACAGCCCAGGAGCATGCCTTGTCCGTCTTCGGTGACGTAGACATTCGACGTGATGGACCTCGTCCCATGGGATATCACCGTTCTGAACTTTCCTCGTACCTTTAACGGTTCTTCCTGTCCATAGGCGAAACCCACAGGTGGCCGCCAAGTTCTTTAGACGAGCGTAGAATTTGTCGAGGGACTCCTCCGGCAATTGGCGCGCCTGGCGAAATATGAAGCGTTCATAGTCGCGGTTTGCCATTGGCTCGAAGTGCTCGTTGAGCGCCGCTATTAGCGTCGTGTGCGTCTTGGGGGTGGCTTCCGCAAGCGTCTTCACTATATTGTGGATCTCCTTCCCACCTAGGTGAATTATCATTGCGCGCTTTTGATCCCTGTGGACCTTCGTGGCTTCGAAGAATATGCGCACTCTGTCCTCCCAGTCTCTCCATCGGGCCGCAACCGTCGATGGGGGCCCCTCGACAGAGAATGGCTCTATTGGTGGAATTGTCGCCATGTTGCACGTGCGCGGCTTGCGTTGAACAGAACCTCCTTCTCACGTGTGTGCTAGCGCTGGGCGAGACCTTCGGGCACGTGCGCTCTAGCGCTGGGCGAGACCTTCCAGCGCTGGGCGAGACCTTCTGGCACGTGCGCTCTAGCGCTGGGCGAGACCTTCTCCACCCCAGGACAAGGAGGGCCTCCACGTGGGCTGCGGGACCTTCCCCCTTACACAGTGTCAGATTCCCCAGGAGGGGGGCTCCAGGACAGCAGGGACCGTGATCACTGGCTCGGACAGGCTCAGGGCACGTGGTCCTACCTTCCAGGCAGCTGCAGGCCCAGGCGGCGCTATTTGTCACAGGAGGCAGGGCACGACAGGCGCTGCGCGCTCTCCAGGCCAGGGGGGGGCAGGGCACGTGAGGTCAACGAAGCGCGCTGGGGCGCCGATGCCAGAGACGGCCCCAGCGCGAATCACCAGACACCACGGAGCACTCCGGCGCTTCCGCGCACGTTCCAGGCAGACCCGGGAGGCAGGGACAGTAGCGCGCTCCGGCGGGGCACGAGCACCGCGAGCGAGGAGCGCTGACGGCCGCCACACCGACCGGACGCGCAGAGCTGGAGCGGGGGCACGCCCACCCTCGTCGCCAGTTTGTGGTGTCGCTGGGGGCATATGCGGTCGGCCCCCACTGGAGGTGTCCAACACGTGCTCTGCAATAATGACACGGGACACAGGTGTAGTGCACTCTCCGTCTCCGCAGCCGTGGCGCTTCTGCCTACGTGCCTGCGTGACGTAGTATTTATTAGGGGCTAAAGTGACGTGCCCTGACGTGCACGCCAACGCGTGTCACGTCAGGGGTGATATCGCGACACTACACTTAGCTGGCGGAACTCCACAGAGTGCGGTCGAGTGTTTTTTTGGCACTTTTTGGAGTTCCGCCCAGGCCTAGTATTGGAGTCCGATTTTTAAAGCCCACTGACTCCGTCTCCGGCAGTAGGCTAAGGATGTCAAAGAGAGAGAGAGAGGGGTTATTAATGAAAATAATGGGAAAGAAGGGTAATGGGGGCTAGTTTTGTTCATGGCTGCTTTTGTTCTTCCTGTCCGCCTGTGTAATACAGACCTCTAGCGAATAGCAAAAACGACATCAAGGGAAATAAATAGTATTCTAAATTTTAAAAAAGGATATTATTTTTTTTTTACTGGATCATAATCCAGGCAGATACACCGAGTAAGGTTTACAATGAAAGTCTATAACTCTTTTTAAAAAGCCCATGAGCTAGTTCTAGTAAACAAACTTTTATAATCATCTTAAACAAACAGAACATTATTTTTAACTTTGTGTTCAGAGACAAAATGCGGGATATTATTTTTATGCTTTTGATTTTCTCTCTGCTGCTGTAAAACTAAATAATTTGATATAGAACCTACAAATCAAACCAAAATGTGATTACGGAGCACATTCCGTAGAAACCTATTTGATGGTATCTACAGAATGTAATGGTTTTGCTAGATTTATTGTTTTTATATGATTAGCAGAACATTTTATAGAAAATGGTATATGCTTTGTTTGTTACAAAAGCATCTGGCTACGAGAACATTATATTTTATATAGGGCTTGATAGAGTTGAGGAATTAGTTTGATGTTCTTTAATGTAATAAGAGCTGAGCAAAATAACACCTCTGTTGCAACTTTGAAAGTAGCATGTCTTTTAAAGTAATGATTAAGATGCCTACCTTCCAGCAGCGTGGATGCAATGGTCTAGCCAGCACCGTAGGGGAGGAGATAGACTAAGTAAATACAGGGAACAGCAGTGTACCTGGCAAACCTCAGCAAGAGTTTGGGGCAAATTCTGCATTTGCCGTAGAGATTAGGCCAGTAACATTGATCAACATGCTATTGTATTTAAGACTACCTAAAATGGAAATTGTCGCTGTGAGGTAAAACCAGTTACTGTGCAGCCTGGTATTTCAGTTTGCAAACAGGTCTCACGATTATTCCCTTTGTCCATGGACACTAGACCAGGGCTCTTGGAAGCACCAGCAGAATTATTTTTCGCGTGACATCACTAGATTCCTTATATGTTGTGTGTCATTGGAGCTTGCATCATTGTGCATGAATTTTGTGAAAGCCTCTCTGAATGTATCCTGGTTGGTCACTCATGCAGGCGTACATCCATTTTCCAAACTCCACTTCTAGGTAGGGTACTGGGTGGGTGAAACAATATACAATGTAATCCAGTGACACCCTATTTGGTAACCAGAAGAGCTGGCAAAAAGAGAGATTCGGTTAGGTGTGCATCCTCACGCCCTCCATTTCACATCACTGACTTGCTTGAGGAACTTTTGGAAGTGGACACAGGTATCTGATTTGTGACTGGTCAGTCCGACCTGTTTATAATGGTCATTGGCTGCGCTATTGTGATCTTAGATTTAGAGACTGGACAACATTGCTAAACACACATTTGCTCATCAATACAACACCTCCCTTCCATTGTGAGTCAAGCTGTTCCTTTCACCACTTCATGGTCAGAGAACATATCTGTGTCTTCTGAACATTTCTATAGGTCATTCTGTGTGGGTACTGGGGGACATGCACAGGGCACAGATGCATATTTTGATGAGCAGTTTTGGGGTAGTGCATTGGCTACTAGAAATGTCATGGCATTCAGAGTGTTTGATTTCTGGCCATTGGGTACAAGAGAAATCATACCGGCAACAGGGCGCTAGATGTGGGGAAATAGAAACAGAATATTCACAAAAGCCACATCTTGTGCCCATATGTCATTGGGCATTGGGTTAGTTTTGAAAACTGAGGGATTTGTTGCAAAGTGTGTATGAAAGTCATGACTCTCACCAAGAGGTTTCTGGACACTACATGAGAATCCCGGTAAAAAGACACTTAGTAGAGTGTTGCCTTTGACAAAGCTATACACCTAGATACTAATGAACAGGACTTGATGTTCTGCCCTCTGAGCTGTGCAACTGGGTAGGCCTTGCCCATTCTTGGACTTTGGTCATGATTTGCAATCAAAGCCTACTGGCACTGGTAAGAGGTGGTGCCCAATGATTCTGGGGGCTCATTAGTTCAGCACAAGGCAATGCCCATGGTCATGCCTTGCTTTTAGAGTATTCTGGTCAGAGGTTATGTACAGGAAAAATAAACAGTGGACATGAGTGAAAGTCGGTCATGATTTCAGACCCCAGTGAGATTGGCTGAGGTTTGAGTTAGTTAGGGGGGCTGTTCCTGCCAAACCGATCATTGCTGCTCACCTGTGTGGCCTCGTGGGTGATATTGGACCACTCGTTCCTTGTGTCTGGCCTCACGACTCCCCCCCGCCGTCGCCTGACATCGCGACCGCTGTGTGGGGGGAGACCTGCACGGGGACTACATTACCCAGGCCCCTCAGCGACCCGGAAGTCGGAAATACGCACTTTGCGCGCCCGGAGGCGCTATTTAACTGAGCCCGCCCCCGGCAGAGCGGGGGCTGTTCCTGCCAAACCGATCATTGCTGCTCACCTGTGTGGCCTCGTGGGTGATATTGGACCACTCGTTCCTTGTGTCTGGCCTCACGACTCCCCCCCGCCGTCGCCTGACATCGCGACCGCTGTGTGGGGGGAGACCTGCACGGGGACTACATTACCCAGGCCCCTCAGCGACCCGGAAGTCGGAAATACGCACTTGCGCGCCCGGAGGCGCTATTTAACTGAGCCCGCCCCCGGCAGAGCGGGGGCTGTTCCTGCCAAACCGATCATTGCTGCTCACCTGTGTGGCCTCGTGGGTTATATTGGACCACTCGTTCCTTGTGTCTGGCCTCACGACTCCCCCCCGCCGTCGCCTGACATCGCGACCGCTGTGTGGGGGGAGACCTGCACGGGGACTAAATTACCCAGGCCCCTCAGCGACCCGGAAGTCGGAAATACGCACTTTGCGCGCCCGGAGGCGCTATTTAACTGAGCCCGCCCCCGGCAGAGCGGGGGCTGTTCCTGCCAAACCGATCATTGCTGCTCACCTGTGTGGCCTCGTGGGTGATATTGGACCACTCGTTCCTTGTGTCTGGCCTCACGACTCCCCCCCGCCGTCGCCTGACATCGCGACCGCTGTGTGGGGGGAGACCTGCACGGGGACTACATTACCCAGGCCCCTCAGCGACCCGGAAGTCGGAAATACGCACTTTGTGCGCCCGGAGGCGCTATTTAACTGAGCCCGCCCCCCGCGTCGCGGGATCGCGCGCGGGTCGGCGCCGGGCTAAGCCCGGGCAAAGGGCGGGCCGTTGTGAGGCCGTTAGGAGGTCGTAGGTGGTTGGGTTGGGCCACCCCCCTTGATTGTGTAGTGGACACGCTCCTGCAAGTATTCTCCTTGAACTGATTTAGTTAGACATGAGCTTCTCCTGATTGTGCTAGAGTCGTACGTTCTTAGGTTATACATTTAGGTGTAATACTATTGGTTACTGCTCTGCCTCCAAAAACTCCTAACTTGCTGGTTTTAATTTACTGCTATAGAGTACTAGTACTACCCTGTTCCTTGGGATTATTTGTGATATCAACTACACTGTAATTGTTTATGCCCTAATCAGCGCTTAAGATGGCAAAGGCTAAATTAACGATGGACAATTACTTGGTCAAAAGGGTCAGTATGATAAATAGTGAAAGACGGAAGTCCCTTGGGAAGGTGACTCTGGAAGATAATCCAGAGTTATGTATAGATGATGGTGCCCACGGTTCACTTATAGGGGACTCTTTAATCGAAGCAACCTTAGTGGGGAACTTACCAGATTGCATTGTGGACAATGAGGTTAATATTGTTAGCCAAGGCATATCGGAGTCCCAGAGCGAGCTTGAAGTCCCTCCTTCTCCTCCGAAAAGAGCAGTTAGAAAATGTAGAAAGTCTCAATTTAAGAAGGGTAGTGTACATCATAAATCAGTGTTAGATCAACCTCGGAGGCCCGTTGTGGCTCATGTTAAAACACAGACCCGTAATGAAGCAGACAATTTTACTCTTGTTGAGACTATAGCTAAAATTTTGGAGGAAAAATTGGTGCTTTTTATTAAACCCTTTGTAGACAAAATTGAAACCCTGTCATTAGAGGTATCAAGGCTGGGTGGTCTTGTTGAGGGTTTGAAACAGCATATTATACCGCCTATTATATTGCCTAAGGTACCACTGAAACCTGTTCATGCTGCCCCGGATCCTCCTCTAGAGGGGGGAAATTCCACTTCAACTGGCTGCATGACAACATTACATCCAGCTGGTGGTGGTATTCGAACCAACACAGATCCACTTAGTAACCAGGGTCCTATAGCTATAGCACAAAAGCCTATATGTGCCAACCTTCCACCAGCTTGCGAACCATATGTGGTTATTTTGTCTAATGTTCCCCCACTTGTTCCAGGCCCTCTTAAAGCCTCGGTTGAATCTCATGATTCACTTAAGAGGAAATCAGTTGCTTGGCTAAACAAAAACTGTGGTTTCCCCACGGACCTCTCAAACCAAATATTGTCCACTAGAAGAGTTGCCTGGTTAGGTAATACAAGGAAAACATGTAAGGGGGATTGTGTTATAATAAACTTCAGACATCCCCAGCATGTGGCACTACACTCATAAGGGCAGCTTCCCTCGCATCAGGAGGAAATGCTGTACGTGTTCACCCTTTGGGTTATTTTTACAGACATCCAGACAGATTACTCCAAAGAACAATTAAGGATAGTCCTATTCGTATTGATAATAAATCAGTACAATTTGAAATCCCTATGGCTAATAGATATGCAGTGTTGAGGGACCTAGATGAAAATGATTGACTCCCAGAGGCTGATATAAATAAGAGTTTAGTCACATTGCTGGCCACCCACCCTCTAGAGATTTATAGTGATTGTGGAATCCCTGATTTCAAAAACACGGTGGCACAGGAGGTCCCCTCTAACCCTCTGGATGAACAGCCAGAGAAAGATGGGCACTTTGGATCTAAGCGGGGAGTGCAAGCAGAAGCTGGGTCTGATATCGTTCCTAAGATAACTATAGTACAGGCAGAGATATCAGGCAATGAAACTGCCATTGAGAAAGATACAATGGTACCAGATAACTTGCCAGGGTACAATTATACCAGTGATGAGACCGGATTAAGGGGAATTTCCCCAAAGTTAACTGAGGATTTTAATGTTAGCCTATTGTCTTGGAACATTGCTGGACTCTCTAGGAACCTGATGGACGTGGCAGTATGCTCCTTCTATGGAAAACATGATATAATTGCCCTTCAGGAAACCTGGATGGTAGAACCCCCCCATAGAGTAGGATTTAAAACTTTTTGCACTAAAGCGATGCCATCGAATAGGGGAAGGGCATCCGGGGGGCTGGTTATCTGGGTTAAAGTTTCCCTAGAAATAGAGGTTAGCCAGCTGCCTAGTACCTGCCCGGACTTGCTGGGACTAAAAATTGTGACCAGTAATAAAAGTGTTATTTACTTATTAAACATATATAATAGACCTTATCCATCAAACAGAGAATCTAATTTGATAGACACCTTGGACTCCACCCTAGATGGACTGGGAGTTAATGCTCGTGTTTTAATCTGTGGAGATTTTAACTGTAAATACGAACCTATCCAGGTTCTTGATAGCCTGTTTGTTGAACAAGATACTGCTAGTGGTATCATGCCCCTGGAGGCCTTAAGTTATGCAAAAAGTACTATAGCCTCCATACAGATTCTACAGATGACTGTATCACACGAGCTAAGATCATGTAATGGTCGGTTTCCCTCAGACATTCCTTCAGCTCCCACTTATTTTAAGGGAAGTATCAGATCACATATCGACTTCGTAATGGCCTCTCGAAACTTATGGAGATCACTAATTGACTTTAAGGTTGATTCCAGAATAGAGAGTGATCACTATCCCCTCCAACTATGGTTAGACCCTGCCCTATTTCTTCTGAGATTACCTGCAGAAGACCCACTGAATCTCCAAATTGGAGATATACAGATTTCTAATAACAGACGTGCCATAAAATGGTCTTATATTGCGGGCAAAGAAGAAGCGCTGGCCAATATCTATAATAAATTCAGCGAAATTATAGGGACTCCCCAAATTCCACCCTCAGGCACCCAGGGAGTTCTTGACTTACACTTGAAGTTGGTCAACGCACTATCTCCCCTTCTGAGTAAGGTCTATAAAAAAGAAGGGAATAAAACTATGAACCAGGTTGAATCAGGAAATCAATGGTATAACCAAGATTGTAGGGTTGCTAAATCCCAACTGATTCATGAAGTAAAAAATGGGAGCCAATGTGATATAAAAAATGCAAGATTAACATATAAAAATACCCTGAGTAAAGCTAAAAAAGCATGGGATGCTAATCTCTGGGATGACTTACTGAGTGCAGCTAAATTACATGACCAAAGTACCTTCTGGAATTTAATTGCTAAGGGAAATAAAAAGGGTAGATCACCCAAGGATATCTTTCTGGACGAACTGACCTGGTGTGATCACTTTTCTAAACTTTACACGATTAGTAAGGATGATTTGTCCCTAGTTAATGTAGATGTTGATCCAGTTAGTAGTACTGTACCATTACACTTTACCTTAGAAGAAACAGTTCAGGCAATATTAGCTGTAAAAGTAGGTAAGGCCCCCGGCCCTGACAAAATTCCTGGTGACCTGTTGAAACACGATGTCAATGTGTGGGGGCCATACATTAACTTTTTAAGTAACTCAATTTTGGCCGGTACACCTATTCCAGAATCATGGAAAGGGGCAGAAATCATTACAATTTTTAAAAAAGGTGATCGCCATGATCCTAGCAATTACCGCCCCATTAGTTTAATTGATGTTTTACAAAAGATTTTTGCCAGACAGATTTTAAATAGGATTTTAACTTGGATTGAGGAGACAAAATTACTGTCAAAATACCAAGCTGGCTTTAGATCTAAAGTAAGCACAGTTGACCAGGTGTTCAGATTTATGTGTATTTGTTGGAAATACGTTAAGATCAGACAGGGTAGTCTTTATGTTGCATTCATAGATTTAAGGGCTGCTTTTGATCTTGTTCCCCGGAAGTTGCTGTGGTCTACACTAAAGAAGCTAGACATCCCTGGCGAGTTACTTAATGAACTCATTAAACTCCATACAGGGAACTATGCAAAAATTAGATGGGGAAAAGCAGGAGAACTATCTAAAGCGATTCCTGTGGATAGAGGGGTGCGCCAAGGATGCGTGTTAGCACCCACGTTGTTTTCACTGTACGTTAATGATATTCCAACATACTTGAGGAACTGTGCTCATGACTCCCCAAAATTAGTCGGTGAACCAATTACCTCTTTACTTTTTGCCGACGATACTATCCTTATCTCTCAGACCCCGAGAGGGTTGCAAAACTTGGTTAATACTTTTCACAATTACTGTGTGGAAAAGGGGCTAGAAATTAATCCAAAGAAAACAAAATACATGGCCATAAACCCCACCAAAACGTTTAGGAAAAACTTGCTCTTAGAGAATCGCACATTGGAAAAGGTAGAAAGTTTTAACTATTTGGGGTTGATATTAGACAACAAGCTGTCCTGGCAAGGCCAGCTAAATAAAAGCTTACTGTCTCTCAAACAGAATTCTTTCCCTATCCTAAAGGTGCACGGAGCAAGTAGCTCCAAAGCCATTACTCCAGCGCTGGAGGTCTTTAAAGCCAAGGCCCAATCAGCAGCCCTTTATGGTGCTGAGATATGGGGACATAGTAATTCTTCCAAATTTGGGATGATAGAAAATACATTTGTGCGTAGTCTACTTAAAATACCGACTCGTACTCCAGTTGTCCCCCTGTTTTTAGACGTTGATCTTAAAAGAACAGAGCACTTGGCTTCTATAAGACCATTATTGTACTGGATTAGGATATGGTCGACCCCTGAGCTGATAGACTATAAGGATGGGTTGATCGAACTTATTAAACTGGACGTTCATTTGAAAACCCCATGGATGAAATATATCTGTACATCATTCAAGAGATTGGGGCTTTTTACTTTTTGGGAGGAGCCCCATAATTTGACTCAGTCTTCCAAAAAACTCCTCAAGGTAACCTTTTGGTCCCACGTTAATAGTGAACTAACTCTGAGTCCTCGTATTGGTACTTTGACCCAGATCTTTTTAAACGCAAAGGATTCACCTAATTTTGAGGAATTTATGGATGAGATTGCTCCTCCCTTAGCAAAATCTCTCTATCTACAATTTAGGTATGGGGTACTATTGTTAAATTCCTACACATGCAAGTGGGCTGGAGGAAATGGATTGGATTTGTGCACTATGTGTCCCCTTGGGGCTAGGGAAGATATATCCCACATACTCTTTTTCTGTCCGGCCTACAAGAAACCAAGGACTTCTTGGATTAAACCCCTCTGTAGGAATATGGGGATTGAGTCATATAAAGTAGCTGAGCGCATATTAAAATTCAACTCCTCCCAAGTAATGGTATATGGTATAAGTAGATATTTATTTAATGTATACCTTATTAGGAAACGCTGTGGTCATAAACTGTAATTATAGAAAGAGGAACCATGGATTACTTTAGTTACCAGATTATCCTCAAGTCTACCTCATTTTTAATATTGTTATTATAAGAACTCTGGCTTTTAGCTAAATTAATGTAATATTTATATTTTACCTGGTATTGCTTAATCATGGATAAAAAATTCACCATCATAAACTGTATGTAATTTGTTCAACATGGACTTATGAACTGTGTATTTGCACTATGGATTTATGTATTATGTTTTATGTGTTGACTTTTATGGCTATTGTTAGCCGAAATAAAGTATTGACTGACTGACTGAGTTAGTGAGCCTAGGAGAAGTTTTATACAGCTGTGCCCTTTTCCCAGTATTCATGGGGCAGTGCCAGAGACCATGCACAATGAAGTCAGGATGATTGGCTGCAAGAAAGGGCTTTTGGCCGCTAACTTCAGCATTTAGTCAAGCCAGTCCCCCTGTCTGGTGTGTATTTGTACTTGGCCTGTGAGATCTTGTGGCAGAAGGACTTGGCACAAAGCATAGCCGTAGGACAGCCCCCGTTCCCAGAGCCTACAGAGCATAAGCCCACATGCCCTGGCCGAAGGCTATGTCTTTGGTAGTACAGTTGGTATCGACAGGACTAGTGTAGGGCACTGCCAAAACCCGCTTCCTGTGCACGCTGGGTTTTGGAAGCAAGGTGAACTGGGTGACATTTGAAGAAGCGTTAAGCTCTTCATTCACATCCCACTCATTCCAGCTAACGTTTGTGTTTTTTAGGCTTTGAGAACAGAGTATCTAGGCAAAGACCACAGACGACAAAAGACAAACTGTGTGTTAAAATCATGGTGGGCTGTGATACAGGTCATGTTTAATGGGGACGTTCAGGCTGGGGAAACTGGAACATGATGTAGCCTTCCATTGGGCCATATGCCCAAAACCCACAGGGCAAAGCTGTAGCTCGAGTTTTTTAGTATTAATCTGGAAACATATGGAATGCCTGAAGGAAATGCAATTTTTTCATTCCCTGTCCCAACTGCCACAGGACACAGCTGGAGTGTATTCTCAGCCGTCTCATAAATGGAGGCTACATGCAGGGTGTGGCCAAAATAGACTTTCTATGCTATGAACCTGCCAAAATCTGTCCTATGGGCCAAGGTACTGTCATCATTTGTGGCTTACCACAATTCATCAGTTAAAAATCGGTACTGATTCAGTTCCCCACTCACACCTGAAAGCAGCGTGGATGGAATGCAATACATTATTAGATTCCATAAATACCCGAAGTTGTTCAGCAACTACAACATGTGGATGGGAGACGGGAAATGGGGTGAAAATTCAAGAGCGACATTGACTTCTGAAGTGAATTGCATAGTGAGTGAGTGTAGAAAGCTGACTGGCTATGTAGTGTACTAAAACGAAGTACACTGTACAGAGAGTCCAGTGGGTCCCCAATTGGTTTACAGAGGCAAAAGTAGAAAATACAAACGGTCTCTTTTGTGGTACTGTGGGCGAGCAGTTAGACTTATCAGGGAGTACTGCTAAGCATTTGTTGTAGTCACAGAGGCAATAAATGAGACACACACTCAAAGAATAAATCCAAGACCAAATTAGAAAAATAACACTTCTTTGTATATATATTTCAAACTCAAAACCTTAGTTTCAACGTTAAGCACAGTTTTCGTGAAAAATATTTGCAGGTAAGTAAACGTTCAAACCTGTGCGCTTTTACGTACAATACAATTCGATGGAAGGAAAAGTCGAGATGCATAAAGGTAGGTACAGTCGTTTTAGAGGTTCACGTAGGAAAAAAGTGGATCCGCAGAAAAATAAATCATGAAGAACACTCGCTGGTTAGCTGTCGTATCTTAAAATAACTTTTCTTTATTTCTTGCAGAGGTGTTGAAACAGGTACATTGCAGGGCTGACCTGGGCCCACGAAGGGGGTCCCCCTAAGAGGGCGGCCCCCCTTAGTGCCACAGGATGGCACACAACAGTCAGCCTCCCGGGTCCCCCTGGCACGCGTCACTTCTGGGCAAGAGGGGGTGGGGGGAGAGATACTTATACCTCTCCCGCCCACTGCTCGCCCTCTTTCTCTTGTTGCACTGACGCTGTTTGGGACAGGCACAGTGTCGTGGCTGTCCCGTGCCACGCCGCGTGTACTGGTATGGCGATTCGTGTGCGCCGGTGCGCTTGAGGTGAGTGCGACTGTGTACCTCCATACCAAATTGGGACCACTCTGCCAGAGCTGCTGAGTCCTCGCAGGTGGCCCTCCCCTGTTCCTGGTCTGGAGCAGCAGAAGGACATAGCGGTTTGGCTGTACCGCTGGACGGGCGAGGGCCTGCCCCTCCCGGACTGGCTGGCTGCAGATTTGGGGCTCATGAGGGAGCAGCACACGAGGTGGGGGGGGCTCACTAAGGTCTATGTCGGGATTATCACTGGCGAGGGGTGAGGGGGTGTAGTTTGCGGCGCCGGTCCGGCCATGTGCTCCCGCTTCGGGCGTTTGTGCGCCTGGTCTGTCTCTGTCGCCTGGTTCCACAAGACTGTCTCGTTCTCAGCCCTCGAGCCCTTGTGTATGGTTCATCACGGGGCATCCCTTGGCCGGCTCGCGGAGCGAGACACACCTCTTCCCCCATTCACCTATCTCCTCCCGGGCGCACTGTGGGGTTGTGCTGGCGAGTGGTGACCTCCATGCCCATGCCCCTGTATATTTCCAATTGCCAACTGGGCTCTTAGGGATGACCCGCATCGTCTTAGACGATGATGGTCTCCCGATACAGGCAGCGCCAGGCCTCTCAGGGGTCTTTGATTTACTTTGTGCCCATGTATATCACTTTGCTGGTTTTCCGTTTTCCCACGGATCTTTCTGACCCGGCCACGCAGGGGTGGAGGGGGGCTGCTGCGCGTTTCAACACAAGCAACTTATGGATCGGGAGAGATGCGATCTTTCACCGCTCCCTCCCCGCACCATGGCTATTTCTATTTGTGAATGTGTACGAGGTATTTTTCCTGTTTTCCGAATGCTGGGACATACGTTCGGAATAGTCGAGGCCAATTTCAGTTTATAAGGAGGTGAAGTCGCTCCCCCGATACACGCTCCAACCTCTGGGTGCTTTTGTTATGGTGCTTACAGCGTTTTCGTACTATCTAGTAAGAATGCTTGTTCCTACGGCTACCGGTGGTATCTCCTGTTTCACTGCGGGGGGATCTCTGGCTTCTCCCTGGTTGACCCCAAATGGTCAGGCAGGGAAAATGGCGGCCCCCCTCGCATGTGATGTGCATTTATGGGCAGTTGGTTGCAGCGCTTGCTGGTAATAGTTTAACGCAAGCAAACTTGTTTTATCATTCCGGGGCCAGTTTAATATCATAAGCGTGCTGATGCTTTTTACCTATTATAAATGTTTGGCTCAGTTGCGGTTGTTGGGAGGCTCAGCACGTTGTCTAACTTTTTGGAATGTAAGCGCCTTGCGGGGGTGGAGATATTTAATTTATTCCAGAAAGGATGCAACAACTTGCGTAAAGGAGATGTAAATAGCGCGCAAGCTGGACAACGCACCTACAGCCTGCTCTCCCCAGCGGGAATGCGTTTGCCACTCGCGTTTTTCTTGTAAGAGGCAGGTTTCGACTCCCTGATCATAGAAAGATGCCAGGGTTCATTTAATTAGATTATTGGGATCGACGGTGATTCTTATTTTCTCGGAGCCGCTGTCAGGTCAGAACTGAATCACTGACACAATATCGAAAGACTAAAAATCGACCTACAAATATATCGATACAAAATAATCGATCACATTATTATCGACATCATATACTTATTTAAAACATTACAAAAATATCGAACACACAATTTCGAACTACAGAAATATAGGTACACAAAATATCGGCAACACAAATATCGAAATCCTAAAATATCGATACTCAGTAATATACATATACTTCATAACAAAATATCGTAAACTAAAATATCGACCACTAAAATATCTCCATTTTACTAATATCGACTATATAACATTTAATTAAAACCTAAAATCAAACAACATATACACCTCAAATGAATCACTGACACAATATCGAAAGACTAAAAATCGACCTATAAATATATCGATACAAAATAATCGATCACATTATTATCGACATCATATACTTATTTAAAACATTACAAAAATATCGAACACACAATTTCGAACTACAGAAATATAGGTACACAAAATATCGGCAACACAAATATCGAAATCCTAAAATATCGATACTCAGTAATATACATATACTTCATAACAAAATATCGTAAACTAAAATATCGACCACTAAAATATCTCCATTTTACTAATATCGACTATATAACATTTAATTAAAACCTAAAATCAAACAACATATACACCTCAAATAATGTCTTTTAACTCTACACAAAATTATTATTAAACAATTATATATTTACTACATTTAAAAATGGATTTAAATAATTAACTCTTTACTAAAACATTATTAACAACCTTCCTACATTAAACAACTATATTATTAAATTATACTTTATCAATTCATGCATCCAATACATAATATAATGTTTAGAAAAATACATATAGAATAATACACCACAAAACCACTAATTAGCGTTTTCCTTATTAGGAAACTAACTACCAGAAAAAAAAAAAAAAATTCGAACTAACCAATAAAAACACTCCGAATTCAAACTAACCAATAAAACACATATTACAACATCCAAAGCACTATAAAAAGAAGTTCAACTTCATTCACAGTCCAGAACCAAAAATACGAAATTGAATGAAGAGGAAAATCTACTGGATTGCAACTGCAGATATAAGAAAATCAACATAGAGGAAATATTTAAAACTATCAAAAGTAAGTTAACTATATTATTCTCATGAAGACTCAAATCGAATAAATTGTAATTACAATATACATACACTATAAATAAATTAATGTCTTCTTTCTATTTCATGTTTTCACTACAGGAAACTCAAAAAGAAACTAAGAAAATACAGAACAGCACCAAAAAAGATACAACTAAAAAGTAAGTATTTCACAACCAAAAATCAACTAATAGATTAAAATACCACCCTAATTAAATCCCAATTGCAAATCCCCTAACCATTCCCTATAAAAATATAGAAACAATTATTACAACAAATTTCCTTTTCTTTTCCAGACAAAGAAAATACTAGAAGAAAATTCCACAAATAAAGAATCAAGAGCATTCTACTCAAACACATCAAAACCAACTTTGTAAGTATATAGTAACTAAATCTTGTTTTTTTCTACTGAAAATTAATATAACATCATATATAATAACTATAATATATATTTTTCATAGATAAAGCTACATCAAAATGACTGAAGGAGCTGAATTCATAACAAGCCAGAAGGGAAAAATGTTACTATGCTATATGGGATACACTTACACACAGGAAAAAGTGTATGGTTTAAAGGTTAACTGGAAATGCACTAAATACTACTCTAATAAGTGCTATGGGCGTGCTACAACACGACAAACAACAGTACTATACACTAGAGAACATAACCACCCACCAAACATTACTGAAATCGAAGTCAGATCTGCTTTAGAAACTATAAAGGAAGCTAGCACAAGTTCTCAAAAACCTACTAGTGTAATTTTAAAAGAGCAGCTTCCCAAAATTCCTAAAACTGCTACTACACAAATGCCATCTGTAACTTCACTCAAAAGAACTATAGCACGTACTAAAAAAACCACTACTACTTCAACCCCAATTCCTCACACATATAGGTGCCGATCACGATCCGGTAAAAAATTCCCCCGTGCGACTCGTATCGGGTCTTTTTACCGTACGAATCGTACAAGTGCCGTACGAACTGGCAATCACGATTCGCATGGTAAAAAGTCCATACGAACCGCACTGGGAATCATTCCCCACACGTCCCCGGGTCGGAAAATGTGTCCGACACGTCCTCGGACGATTTACCTTACAAACGTGAAAAACCAAGTCCGACCTAGGAATCACGATCCATCCCGTGCGTCCGAGGTTACAACCGTATGGAAAAAACACCGTCCGTACCGAACTCCTACAGCAACCATGGAGACATGTGCCCGCATACGCGCCCAACACTCCCCCCAGCCCCCGTACGTCCGACACGTACCCCCCGTATATGTATACCCCCACCCGTCTAGGTACACCCCAGTACTTTCCAGTCGAACCCCCACCCCAGGACGTGTCATAGCCCCGCCTACCCACACCCCAGTACGTTCCAGTCGTACCCCCACCCCAGTACGTGTCGTACCACCGTCAATGTACACCCCCCCACCCCAGTACGTGTCGTACCACCGTCCATGTACACCCCCCCCCTGTACGTGTCGTACCCCCCGTGTACCTACACCCCAGTACGTGCGAGCCACACCCCCACCCCAGGACGTGTCATAGCCCCGTCCACCCACACCCCAGTACGTTCCAGTCGTACCCCCACCCCAGTATGTGTCGTACCCCCCGTGTACCTACACCCCAGTACGTGCGAGCCACACCCCCACCCCAGGACGTGTCATAGCCCCGTCTACCCACACCCCAGTACGTTCCAGTCGTACCCACACCCCAGTACGTGTCGTACCACCGTCAATGTACACCCCCCCACCCCTGTACGTGTCGTACCCCCCGTCTACCCACACCCCAGTACGTTCCAGTCGTACCCCCACCCCAGTACGTGTCGTACCACCGTCAATGTACACCCCCCCACCCCAGTACGTGTCGTACCATCGTCCATGGACACCCCCCCACCCCTGTACGTGTCGTACCCCCCGTGTACCTACACCCCAGTACGTGCGAGCCACACCCCCACCCCAGGACGTGTCATAGCCCCGTCTACCCACACCCCAGTACGTTCCAGTCGTACCCCCACCCCAGTACGTGTCGTACCCCCCGTGTACCTACACCCCAGTACGTGCGAGCCACACCCCCACCCCAGGACGTGTCATAGCCCCGTCTACCCACACCCCAGTACGTTCCAGTTGTACCCCCACCCCAGTACGTGTCGTACCACCGTCAATGTACACCCCCCCACCCCAGTACGTGTCGTACCATCGTCCATGGACACCCCCCCACCCCAGTACGTGTCGTACCATCGTCCATGGACACCCCCCCACCCCTGTACGTGTCGTACCCCCCGTGTACCTACACCCCAGTACGTGTCGTACCCCCCGTGTACCTACACCCCAGTACGTGCGAGCCACACCCCCACCCCAGGACGTGTCATAGCCCCGTCTACCCACACCCCAGTACGTTCCAGTCGTGCCCCCACCCCAGTACGTGTCGTACCCCCCGTGTACCTACACCCCAGTGCGTGCGAGCCACACCCCCACCCCAGGACGTGTCATAGCCCCGTCTACCCACACCCCAGTACGTTCCAGTCATACCCCCACCCCAGTACGTGTCGTACCCCCCGTGTACCTACACCCCAGTACGTGCGAGCCACACCCCCACCCCAGGACGTGTCATAGCCCCGTCTACCCACACCCCAGTACGTTCCAGTTGTACCCCCACCCCAGTACGTGTCGTACCACCGTCAATGTACACCCCCCCACCCCAGTACGTGTCGTACCATCGTCCATGGACACCCCCCCACCCCAGTACGTGTCGTACCATCGTCCATGGACACCCCCCCACCCCTGTACGTGTCGTACCCCCGTGTACCTACACCCCAGTACGTGTCGTACCCCCCGTGTACCTACACCCCAGTACGTGCGAGCCACACCCCCACCCCAGGACGTGTCATAGCCCCGTCCACCCACACCCCAGTACGTTCCAGTCGTACCCCCACCCCAGTACGTGTCGTACCACCGTCAATGTACACCCCCCCACCCCAGTACGTGTCGTACCATCGTCCATGGACACCCCCCCACCCTTGTACGTGTCGGTCCCCCCGTGTAACTACACCCCAGTACGTGCGAGCCACACCCCCACCCCAGGACGTGTCATAGCCCCGTCTACCCACACCCCAGTACGTTCCAGTCGTACCCACACCCCAGTACGTTCCAGTCGTACCCCCACCCCAGTACGTTCCTGGCGCACCCCCAACACAACCTCCTAAGTACGGAGCGCACCCCATGCCCCAACATCACAACCGCATGTACGAGTCGTACAAAGCCACACACAAGGACCAAATCGTACAACCAAATGGCCCATGTACACACCGTACACACGCTCAAAACGCACGTACACAACAAGGACAAAACAAAACAACTCAACAATACACCATTCGAAAGGCACACAGCCACTAAACATGGCCAACAACCACTAAAATAACACAATCACTGACCTGCAACTGTCAAAAACAAACAGAGGCCCAATACACCACCACTCCTTATAACACACCCACCCAAAATTCAAACACTGCCACACCCACCCATGGACCAATGAAAAGGGCCCACACACACAAACCATGAGCCTTTGCAACAGACCCACTGCTGCCAGACACCACAGAACCAGACTACAAGCGACACCACATCTTACACTTGCACACCTTCACACGACCACCCTCACAAACACCCTCTCATCACATTCACACACACACACAACCATCCACACCCCCCCCCAACATCCACACACCCCCCACACCCACACCATCCCCACCCACACCCCTCACCATGCCCACTACCAAGAATCCAAAGTTCAGTCACCGAGAGTTGGAGGTCCTTGTTGATCAAATCCTCAGAGTCGAGCCACAGATCTTTGGAACATTGGTCAGAAGCACCAGCCAGGCAGCCAAAACAGCCATGTGGCAGACCATCGTCGATGCTGTGAATGCTGTTGCGGACACCAGGAGGACCAAGCAGGATTGCCAGAACAGGTGGTACGATCTGCGGAGGAGGGTCAGAGCCAAGAGACAGGAGGAACACGACCAGGCCAACGCCACCGGAGGAGGGCCCTCCCGCAGAGCCGTACAGTACCATCCCTGGGAGGAGAGGGTGATGGCCATACTGCCGGTGGAGGCAGTTGAAGGAGTAGAAGGACTCCGAGACCCGGGTGAGTACACAAACAACGCACCTCACATGGGGGGAACTGCAACCACAACCAAAATTAATAACAGGCACGCAACCACCACAAGCCATCGCATTACTCAACCACACTCCATGAGCAGGCACATGCCACTGCTGCCACCATGCCCCATGCACCCAGCTGGACAATGTCAAGTCACAGGCCACAGAAGACAACAACACATGACACGGTAACCCGGATGTCGGGAGGCTGGGCACCAAGAATCACATAGTGCGACTCCAAAGCAGACAACAATGCCCTCTGCCCATATGGCCTAGGTCACAGGCAGACAAACACTGTGTCCCAACACAGGAATGACTTGCCAGCAAATGGCGGACGCCTTGCATCAACACATGGGGGTGAAGGCACTGTTTTGCACATGCCAGCAGCTAATGAACAGCCAACAGTGTGAAAGAGTGGCAGCACACACCACCACAGCAGCAGCGCACAGACACACAGCAGACAAAATGGGTGCCTGGAGATCAGAAACAAACTCACATCAACAGGCCAAGGGCCACTCAAAGATCTGCTAACAGTGTGTGCCCAGGAAGCTGGGCCAAGGTGACAGAGGGTGACACACGGAGGGAGGGAGAGGGGGACACAGAGGGAGGGAGAGGGGGACTGAGAGGGAGGGAGACGGACAGAGGGAGGAGGCTGACACACAGAGGGAGGGAGAGGGGGACAGAGAGGGAGGGAGAGGGGGACAGAGAGGGAGGGAGACACAGGAAGATGGACAGAGGGAGGAGGCTGACACACAGAGGGAGGGAGAGGGAGACAGAGAGGGAGGGAGAGGGGGACAGAGAGGGAGGGAGACACAGGAAGATGGACACAGGGAGGAGGCTGACACACAGAGGGAGGGAGAGGGGGACAGAGAGGGAGGGAGAGGGGGACACAGAGGGAGGGAGAGGGGGACTGAGAGGGAGGGAGACGGACAGAGGGAGGAGGCTGACACACAGAGGGAGGGAGAGGGGGACAGAGAGGGAGGGAGAGGGGGACAGAGAGGGAGGGAGACACAGGAAGATGGACACAGGGAGGAGGCTGACACACAGAGGGAGGGAGAGGGGGACAGAGAGGGAGGGAGAGGGGGACACAGAGGGAGGGAGAGGGGGACTGAGAGGGAGGGAGACGGACACAGGGAGGAGGCTGACACACAGAGGGAGGGAGAGGGGGACAGAGAGGGAGGGAGAGGGGGACAGAGAGGGAGGGAGACACAGGAAGATGGACACAGGGAGGAGGCTGACACACAGAGGGAGGGAGAGGGGGACAGAGAGGGAGGGAGAGGGGGACACAGAGGGAGGGAGAGGGGGACTGAGAGGGAGGGAGACGGACAGAGGGAGGAGGCTGACACACAGAGGGAGGGAGAGGGGGACAGAGAGGGAGGGAGAGGGGGACAGAGAGGGAGGGAGACACAGGAAGATGGACAGAGGGAGGAGGCTGACACACAGAGGGAGGGAGAGGGGGACAGAGAGGGAGGGAGAGGGGGACAGAGAGGGAGGGAGAGGGGGACTGAGAGGGAGGGAGACGGACAGAGGGAGGAGGCTGACACACAGAGGGAGGGAGAGGGGGACAGAGAGGGAGGGAGAGGGGGACAGAGAGGGAGGGAGACACAGGAAGATGGACAGAGGGAGGAGGCTGACACACAGAGGGAGGGAGAGGGGGACAGAGAGGGAGGGAGAGGGGGACAGAGAAGGAGGGAGACACAGGGAGAGCAAATCAGTCCTGTGGTGTGTGGGAATGTCTGCTCGTCAGCAGGTGGACTGCGTGCATGTAGACAAGGGTGGCCAGTGCCAGAACCCCCCCTCTTCATCATGGCAAAACGCAGGGCCATGTCACAACCTGTACACGAGCACAAGGACAGCCACCTGCATCATATAAGTGTGTGGATCCACTCCATGTGCACATGTACAGTGCTACAAGGAAGGCGCAAATGCATAGCTCGGCACACATGCACACTCCACTGCTGACTGCAGTCACACTTGACGCAGCAAGTAAGACTGTGCCACACATAGTTAAAGGGGCCAAATTGGTGCCCAAGGGACACACACATGCACAAGTGCACTGTGAGTGGAATGCAAGACAGATCCTAATTCCAAGAGGAAATGTGCCAACTTTGTAACGGATGAAACATGGATGTTGCATGGATCCAAATTAACATTTTCTCTCTCACACACAGGTCAACGTCGTGCTGCACCCCCCAACACTGGGGGGGAACACTCACAGGACCCGGATCTGCAGGAGACCGATCCCACCGGCAGTGACCACTCTCACCACTCTGCGGACGACCCCGACCGACCTGGCCCCTCTGGTGTCCAACCACCTGCAGCACCTGCGTCAGGTACAACCGTGCCAACCACCACCCCCACTCCTGCCACATCCCAGGAGACACCCAGGATCCCTGCCCCAACACCACAATGCAGCCAGGCTCGCCAGGAGGGACACGGTGTCCCGGGCACCCAGGAGGAGGCAGGCGACAACGCCAATGCCACCCCTCAGGGGTCCCGGAGACCCGATGTGCCCACAAGTGCAGGCCAGACGCAAGTGGGCAGGGGTGGTGGGAGTGGAGGACGGCGGAGGCGCGAGCCTGACCAGTTGGCTGGGGATCCGGTATTTTCCCATGTCCGTAACATCCTGGACTCATACCGGCAGGACACCACGGGCATGGCCCAGGTTGTGTCCGTCCTCGAGGGGATCAAGGTCCAGCAGGCCCAGCAACATGCGGAGCTAATAGCCTGTCTACAGCTACACCAACGGAGGATGGAGGACAGACAGGCTGAGCAAGTGACGGCGTCCCAGGGGATTCACGCTGAACTCCGTCGGATGGCCGACACCATGGCCGACCCTCCCTGTGCCAGAAGGCGGAGAACATCACCACCCACAGGGAGGGATCATGAGGAGGAGGAGGAAACATCCGACGGAGCATCCCAGACGTCGTCACGGCCTGCTGCTGAGGTTCCCCGCAGGAAGCCGGGTCGTCCACGGAAAGGACCGTGAGGGTGGCTGCTACATCACCATCTCCCAGGACACCTGGCCTGGCACCTGGCCCACTGGAGCAACAGCATCACAGCATCAAGAGACATTCTCTGCCACATGGCCCTGCTGGTCACTGGCTGACCAATGTTGACAAAGACTGTGGCATGGACTCTGAGGATTTCCAATGGCAAGGACACCAACTCCCCTACTGAACTTTGGATTCCCTAATCCCGGAAAGCCCTTCACTTTGTCCCCACCCCCCCCCCCCAATAATAAATCACACTATTAAGAGTAGATGCCTGCTGGTAGCATTATTACCTAACATGTGTCTTGTACAGTCTAAACATGCCTGAGTCATCTGTTCACTTCAACCATCCACACCCTGGGGCCTGAGTCTGGCACAGGACACATGGGTCACAGTTTTTTAGGCAAGACAGACATGGAGCACCATACACACCCGTGATGGTCAGAACCAGCTGAGGGGGTGGCCGAACAACCGTGCTGACAGACACATTGAGTACAGCAACAGTCATGCGCAGACGTCAGGGATCCTGGACCGTGTCCTGGGGGGCACCCAGGTACGTGTAGACAGGTGGCAGAACCATGTCCTGCAAGCTTGAGTCCGGTGGATGCAGAGAATGGGGTCATGGACAACGTTGGATGCATGGGGATGGCACATGTCACAATACCCACACAGTCATGGACATCATGCCCAATACACAGTCTCAGCACACACACACAGCTTGCATCTTGCCACTCGACACATTGACACATAGCCACAATCAGGGAATACCATGCCAGACATGCAGGATGCACCGTGCCAACACACCAGCATTGACTGAGAAGAGGCACCTTGGAGGCATAGGGACACCTTTAATAGTCATGTTTTTGGGATTGCAGAGGCAACTTGAAGTACACATGAACACATTATGTGGAGTAACATGTGGCTCAAACACTGGCACCCCCCTTCTGCAGCACAAATGCGTGATAGCCATGGAACTGGCACACAAGTGTCGGCTAACAGCTAAATACCCACAGCTGCTCACGGAGAGACTGCCATACACCATACATCCGCTGATGTGGAAGTCCCACGCCATGTCAAGACAATGTTAACCGTATGTGTCCGAGGGCAGTGTCACACACATTGATGCCTTCATCACAATCCACTCTCCCATCACTGATGACTGACAACCAGGCAGCCCATCTATTCAGGTGTACCCAGCTGCATGTTGTGTCCCATGGGGATGCCACATGTCTGCAGAGGAACCAAACCCCGACCGGGGCAGTGTGCACACATCGTGAACAACTGCCACACCCAATACACCCCAGATGCATCCCTTACCCCATGGAGACTTCCAAACGTGTCCGTGCCTGTAACGCTGAGTCAGCCCACGATGCCATGTCTATGAGGAATAGCAGTGCCACAACAATGCAACCAGAAGACGGCATGCGCAGGTACCTGGGGAAGAGAGACACACAAGAAGTCAGCCACAAAAAGCACAGCCACTTGCATGTGCATTGACTCGACACATGTATGGATGAAAAAATGCTAGGTCACAATTATGAGTGGGGAAATACTACCATCACTGCCACCATCACTCCAGTGACACACCCACACACACCTCTGACTCACGTGCCATACATGCAGGTGGAGACACGCATCACAACACATGCCACACGGGGACCAAGGCGTGCACACTCAGACACTGGTACTCACCACTAAGCAAAGAAGTCGCGTATGAGCCGAGTCCGGATGTCCTCTTGCGGCTCCACATCCTCCACATCACTAGCCCCATTGCCAAGCCCTTCGTCCTCCACGGGTGGATGGTCCTCGTCATGTTGATTCAGGATGAGTGGCACAGCTCTTTCAACTGCCATGTTGTGCAGCATGCAGCAGACCATGAAGATCTTGCAAACCTTTGCCGGGGCATATGGGAGTGCGCCGCCGGTCTTGTGGAGGCACCGGAATCGGCTCTTCAGCATGCCAAACGTCCTCTCTATCACTCGCCTTGTCCGGCCATGGGCGGTGTTGTAGCGGAGCTGGGCCGGCGTGATGGGGTTGCGGAGAGGTGTCAGCAGCCAAGGCATGTTGGGATAGCCAGCGTCCCCTAAATTGAAAGCACATGGATATCGTTAGAACTGGCGAAGCGGTAGTGCTGCTCGGCCAAACAGAATACAGGACAGACAGACTGTACCCACCAACAACACATGCTCGTTCGTTGCGCAGCTGCATCATCATATCAGGCATCCCGCTACGCCTCATGATGTAGGCATCGTGTGCTGATCCTGGGAAACGAGCACAGACATGTGAAATCACCATGTTGGACAGACACACCACAAGGGCATTGATGGAGTGGTAGTGCTTCCGATTGCGGTACGCCACCTCCCGTGCGTGTGGTGGTACCAAACCTACATGTGTCCCATCTATGGACCCAATGACATGGGGCATCCCTCCCAGGGCATAGAAACCACGCTTGACCTCAGTCATCTGTTCAGGGGTTGGGAACTTGATGAAGTCATCCAGGTGAATCAACATGGCCTCCAAGAAATCATGCAGCACACCGCTGAACATGCTCTGGGACATGCCACCAACATGAGCTATGGTATTTTGGAAGGTACCCGTGGCAAGGAAATGTAGGGCAGCCATTACCTTCAGCTGGGGTGTCAGTGCCGTAGGATACCTGTGCTGCGGTTGCAGGTGTGGTGCCAGTCTCGCCGTCAGCTCCAGAATCAACGGTTGGGTGAAGCGGTAGAGCCGGATCCTGTCATTCTCCTGCATGGTGGCCAAGTCTGGAATTCTTCGGGCAACAGGAGGCGCTCTGCAGTAATTTGGAAGTGACAAGGAAGAGTGAGTGCACTACGAGAACAACTCATGTCTACTGAGCACATGTAAATCTGGCAATACACACATGCCACATAGGGAGTCAGGCATGTGCTACATGCCCAGGACACGTATGGATGCAAGGTGACACTCCTTCCAAGACCCAGCTACACACGGTGATTGAGAACCTCCCCATGCCACGCCATGGAAATAGCTGTGTCCCAGTGCAAGTGCACTGCCCGACGCAAGACAGGAGTGACATACACCCACACATCAGCAGAAGTGTGATGCCGATTGCAGAGACTGGCAGCGGAACACTTGAGCCACAGGTCACATGACATTACACTAGTCCAGCCCACACACCTTGCCATGAAGGTGCACATGTCATGACTCACCACACATTCCTTGTGAGTTTGCTGACATGGCCTTGTCACGCTACTCCGTGTCCCTTGCATACATGTGCACCTCACATCCGATAACACATGTGGCATGGTGTTGGGAACAGTGTGCAATGACAATCTACACACAGCCACATGTTGGTTGCTGCAACGGCTGCAGCTTTTGAGGGTGCTACAACATCAACCTGATGTAAATCCCGGACACATATATGGCATAGTCACATTGTGCACTGTGGGTAGTGATAAGTCATGTGTCATGACCCCTGTACCGGGCATCATGGGACACTTCCGTGTGTTGGTGTCCGCGCCATGCCAGTGACGCTCACCCCAAGTGCGCAGTCCCACATGCACACATGTCAAAGGAGTCAAGGGCATGCCTGGCACACATTGCACCCTCACACAGTACACATGTACACATCTCATCATACATCTGCTGCCTTCTCCACTCAGGAGGCATGTTCCACATCACAGCCTGTGACACCTGTGCCCCACACATGTGGTAATGCACAGACGATGCCTTGATGTCCATTCCTGGACAAGTATGTCCATCCATGGACAAGTATGTCTGCCCTATTCCTACATGTGTGTCGCCTATCACCACAGTGATGTGTAAAATCCGCCGTACTGCTGCTGAGAGGGCCTGTGCATGTTCCCAAAACACTGTGGGAGTGCTGCCGTATGTGTACCCATCGTGATGGCGAGCGTAGATGCGAGTGTACGGTCCGTGCCACTACGGGTACGCATACGCGTGCAGAGCCATAGTGATAGGGCCGTACACTCGCATCTACGCTCTCTATCACTATGGGTCTGCACGCGTATGCGTACCCGTAGTGGTACGGACCGTACACTCGCATCTACGCTCACTATCACTATGGGTCTGCACGCGTATGCGTACCCGTAGTGGTACGGACCGTACACTCGCATCTACGCTCACTATCACTATGGGTCTGCACGCGTATGCGTACCCGTAGTGGTACGGACCGTACACTCGCATCTACGCTCACTATCACTATGGGTCTGCACGCGTATGCGTACCCGTAGTGGTACGGACCGTACACTCGCATCTACGCTCACTATCACTATGGGTCTGCACGCGTATGCGTACCCGTAGTGGTACGGACCGTACACTCGCATCTACGCTCACTATCACTATGGGTCTGCACGCGTATGCGTACCCGTAGTGGTACGGACCGTACACTCGCATCTACGCTCACTATCACTATGGGTCTGCACGCGTATGCGTACCCGTAGTGGTACGGACCGTACACTCGCATCTACGCTCACTATCACTATGGGTCTGCACGCGTATGCGTACCCGTAGTGGTACGGACCGTACACTCGCATCTACGCTCACTATCACTATGGGTCTGCACGCGTATGCGTACCCGTAGTGGTACGGACCGTACACTCGCATCTACGCTCACTATCACTACGAGTACGCATACGCGTGCAGACCCATAGTGATGGAGAGCGTAGGCATGCATGTACGGGCCGTTGCCATGCATTTGGGGTGCCCTAGGGCCCCCACACGCACCGTACCTGTGTGTGATGCTCCAAATTACATAGGGGACAAGTATTAAGGCCTACATGCATGCTGGTTGTCATGGAGACCAAGTTCAAAATTCGAAATTGTTCTGGAAGGTGCACAGCAGAAGTCAGTTGGAATTTGTCTACTTTGTTGCAATGTGTTTGTGGGGCTGACATCATGCAGGAGAATGAAACCGATAGAGAACCCACAGACTGCTAGGTTTGTAGGGATTGGTGGAAACATAGGATGCAAATGTGAGTGACCAATCTCTCTGTACTCCTGTGCATGAGACTGGGCAGAAGGGCACATATAAGGCAGCCAGGTCCCATGAGGGAGCACTTGCCTGCACATCTTTGCATTCGTCGACCCAGCTGCTGCTACTGATTCCCTGGAACCATGTCAAGGGCTGTGGAGAGGACACAGCCATTCACCCTGGAGGAGAACATGGCTCTGCTGGATGTGATCCTCCCACAGTACTCCATGCTGTATGGGCGACCAGGGTATCAGGTGAGTGCATAGGCCACTGCCACAGACTGTCCCTATGTGGTGACTGTGACTTCTGCCATTGCGTCCAGGTGTATCACACATGCCATGTACTGTCGGGGGGGTCCCGGGGGGGGGTGCCTGATGTCTCCCAGCAGTGCCCTGAGACAGGAGGGGTGGGGGCCTATCACTCACAGCAGTGCCCTGAGACAGGAGGGGTGGGGGCCTAGAACTCACAGCAGTGCCCTGAGCCAGGAGGGGTGTGTGCAGAGTCCTCCCAGCAGTGCCCTGAGACAGGAGGGGTGGGGGCCTATCACTCACAGCAGTGCCCTGAGACAGGAGGGGTGGGGGCCTATCACTCACAGCAGTGCCCTGAGACAGGAGGGGTGGGGGCCTAGAACTCACAGCAGTGCCCTGAGACAGGAGGGGTGGGTGTGATGCACAGTGTGAGCCTTGATCATTGATTGTGACATTGCCATCATTCCACCTGTGTACCCACTGTGGCACGTAGTGCTTTTTCCCTCACCAGGGGATGATGTCCCTATGACAAAGGTGCAATGCGTTGGCTGCATGACATGCCTTGTTGTAACCAGCTAATTTGTACCCATATGTCTCTCTGTGACATGTGGCTGGTGTATTGATGTGGTGTCACTTGTTCCTCCTCACAGGTAGGCGCCACTGCCAAGGAGCAGATCTGGCTGACCGCCGTCAGTGCCGTGAGGGGTGTGGATGGTCGGAGGCGGAGCCTGCCCCAGGTGAGGAAACGCTGGCAGGATATCCGGTGCTGGACGCGGAGGATTGCACGGCTCCTGCTGGGGGACTCACCTGAGAGCCACAAGAACCGCGGCCGCCGCCGTCTGAGCCACCTCCACAGGCGTGTGCTGCCGGTGGTCTTTCCAGACCTGGAGAGGCGCTTACAGGCGATGCAGCAGCCGGAAGGGGGTAGGTACATGTGTGTTTGTTGTGTGTCACCGGCATTTGTAAGGGCACAGTAGCATGAATTCACTGGCAGGGTTTAAAGGTGCTGTGCAGATCCTGTTTGCCCCAGTATAGCGCTGTGCCCCTGCCACCCTTCCCCTCCTTGCAATGTGTTCCCTGGTCTGTGTGTAGTCACTCCTTCACAGGGTAATGTAGGCTGGCGCTTTGTCCACGGGAACAATGTCTGTAGCATCATGTGTGGGGGTGGTGTGTAACAGGTTGTGGGACATTGCCTGTGCACTATCAAGTTCTCTGCATGTGGGTTCCATGTCAGTTGGCACTGATGCTGACTCCAGACATGGGAGTTGGTCTCTCATGTGTCATGCCTTACAGCGCGCATGTCCCGTGTAGTGGCCTGTGACATGATGTGCATGAGTGTGCGATACACATAGTGCAGGGATGGTGACGTGTGTTGCAGTCATTACCATTCAGTAGCATGTAGTTGCGTGCCCACTACTGTCCCCTGGGGCACCTTTTCCTCAGTGGTGTATGTGTCATCATAAACGTGGCCACTGTCAGTGTCTACAGCGTAAGTTGTGCTCTGTGCCATTGTCCCCTGTCACCATGTATATAGACGTGCTATTTTGTACAGGTGTCCACTGTGCAGCCTGACCTGATTGTCCTTCTTCATACTCACAGTTGCCAGTGCCTGTGTGTCTTGTTATACTCATCTGAGGATGGGCACTGGTACCTCATTATTTGTACAGGCGCACCTTGGCTGTTTGGCGTCCAATCTTGCTTTTTGCCTGCCCCTGTGTGTATCACCCAGACTATGAGATGTTGGTGCCACCTGTGTCTCAACAATTTGCCTCGTGTAGGGTCTTGTTGGGGCGGGCAATGCCTATGTGTTAAATCCTGATTACCACTTGCTGGGTCTGGGCAGTGTGTGATGTGTCTGGACACACACGCAATGTGCAGTGACAGAGTCATGTTGTGCATGTTTTCAGCATTACCTATGCAGCATGTGTCTCAAGTTCATGGATATGGTCCCTGGTCATCGGTATTTTCGCCAACGCTGTGTGGTGCAGATGCAGTGCTGGATTGTCCCCAGGGCCTGGGTGCTATGTCAGACTCCTTTTCCTGTGTTTAGCTATTGTCTCATGCTCTCCATGGTATTTCAGTGGCATGGTGGCTCAACCAACTGTGTGTTTCATGCCCTACATCGGTACCCTGTTCAGTAGATGTTAGGGATCTTCCTTTTCAGGCCATGCAATGTTACCTATGTAGATTGGACTCATGTGACAGATGTGTACAGGTGTCTGATTAATTTCTGTCTCTCCACCCTGCCCACAGCATCGTCGGGGGACACAGAGGGAGACATGGACACAGACCAGGCGGAGGGACCGAGCACCAGTGCCAGCCGTGACATCGGGTCTGGCACATCGAGTGGTACAGAGGCGGAGGAGAGTGTGGCCGAGGACCTGTCGACTGGCACATCAGACTACGAAGCTGACAGGTCCGGGGACGATGTCTCCGAGTGGGCGGAGGCTGCACCAGCAGCTGACAGCGGAACAACACCTCGCACCGCCCCCTCAGTTTCCACCAGCCGCCTCCCACTTGCTCGTGTCCCTTCCCAGCGTGCCCGGTCACAGCATGTCTCCTTCCTGCCAGGCACCGCACCCCCTGCCCCTGTCTCCACTGCTGCCGCCAATGCAGAGTCTGTGGACATCCAGCGGCAACTGCAGGTTGGTCAGGCTGCGATCCTTAATGTCCTCCATGCCCACGGCAAAACCCTCACCAACATCGAGGCTTTCTTGGAGGGCATTCATTCATCGCAGGCTGACCAACGCAACTTGCTGAGGTCCATCGACTCCACACTGACTGCAGCAGTGGGTCTCCTGCAGCGCGACCTCCCCCCACCTACCCCTGCCCCATCCACACTTCCCACTCCCATGCCTGTCACACGTACACCCAGACGTCGGCATGCACCCACATCAACGGACACGGGCACCACACCAGCAGGGAAGGTCCACCGCACTCCTCCTGACACGCACACACAGGGTGAGGTAGGCACACCCACTGGGTCGGGGGGGAAACGTGTGACACGCAGCCATAGTGGGAGTCCGCATTCCACCCAGTCCACTCCCTCCAAATCCCCTCCCCTCAGCTCTCCTGGCCACATCTCCCCCAAGGACTCCTTCATGGCCGCTCTGTCCATGAGCCCCACAGTTACACCACCACGCAAGCGGTCAAGGAGGTCCCCGGTCAGGGTGGTTGAGTCTCCCCCCCTGTCTCCACCCTCCCCCGGTGGCGCTGCGACCCATCCCTCTGACCCCCCCCCCCCTCCTTGGGGCCTGAGGTCCCTTCGGGTGCAGGGGACTCCCTGGAGGACCTTGCAAAGGTGTGTAGTGCCATCCTGGCCTCCGCCTTTGGCACTGACCCACCCCCTGTGGTGGAGTCCTCCATCCCTGCACCCACAACGCCGCCCCTTTGCCCTGATGTCCCTGCGGTGCCTGTTGCTTCCCCCCCCCCTGATGCCCTCACCAGTGTGGAAGACGATGCCATTTGACTGTGCAGGCAAGGTAGGGGACACGCATCCCACTGTGTCCCCCATCCAGCTGAGAATCATTGACTGCCCTATGGGCTTTGTGAAGATTGAACTGCCTGCGATCCACGGACATTGTGCTCATGCTGAATAAAGCTTAATTTTGTTTTCATTATCACACTACTGCTATGCTGGTATTGGTGTTGGTGGGGCTGCTACATGGTTTTGGGTGGTGTGTAAGGGTTTGGGTGTGTGGGATATGTAGTAGTGTACTGCTCATTGGTGGGACCCTGTGATCTGTGTGCCATCACAAGGTGTTGGCTAACTTTCTTTGTTCATGTAAGCAGTTACTGCATGGTGCACTTGTCCCAGGGTGTATTCCTTCCTCTGTGTACCCAGCTTTCTTCCCTGCAGGGTGTTCCCAATGTTTAGCGCAGAGCTGTGTCTACATGAGCTGTGTGTGTGACGGAGCCCTTCTACTTTGGCCATGCATGCAGGGCCATGTCTCCACCTGCGACAATCGTGGCATCCTTGGTGATCACTGTACTTGTGTGTGGAGTCTGTTGACATGAGTTCATGGGGACATGTTCCCTTGTAGCCAGTATGCATGTGGATAATTCTGGCCTCACACACATGTGTTACACCCCTCCTGTCTCAGGGCACTGCTGGGAGTGATGGGCACCCACCCCTCCTGTCTCAGGGCACTGCTGGAAGGACTCTGCACCCACCCCTCCTGTCTCAGGGCACTGCTGGGAGGACTCCACACCCACCCCTCCTGTGTCAGGGCACTGCTGGGAGGACTCCACACCCACCCCTCCTGTCTCAGGGCACTGCTGGGAGGACTCTGCACCCACCCCTCCTGTGTCAGGGCACTGCTGGGAGGACTCCACACCCACCCCTCCTGTCTCAGGGCACTGCTGGGAGTGATAGGCACCCACCCCTCCTGTCTCAGGGCACTGCTGGGAGGACTCCACACCCACCCCTCCTGTCTCAGGGCACTGCTGGGAGGACTCCACACCCACCCCTCCTGTCTCAGGGCACTGCTGGGAGTGATAGGCACCCACCCCTCCTGTCTCAGGGCACTGCTGGGAGGACTCCACACCCACCCCTCCTGTCTCAGGGCACTGCTGGGTGGACTCTGCACACACACCTCCGATTTCAGGATATGTGCGCTTGGCACATACACGGTGGGGGTACGCACAATGCATTCGAGGTGAGGGTACGAGTCTACTGACACTGGTGTGGTGGGGGTACGCTCCGTACGTCCGCGGGTGTGGGTACGGGTCGTACTTACACTGTTGGCATGGGGGGTACGCTCCTTGCATTCGCGGGTGGGGGTACGGGTCGTACTTACACTGTTGGGCTGGGGGTACGCTCCTTGCATTCGCGGGTGGGGGTACGGGTCGTACTTACACTGTTGGGCTGGGGGGTACGCTCCTTGCATTTGCGGGTGGGGGTACGGGTCGTACTTGCACTGTTGGGCTGGGGGGTACGCTCCTTGCATTCGCGGGTGGGGGTACGGGTCGTACTTACACTGTTGGGCTGGGGGGTACGCTCCTTGCATTTGCGGGTGGGGGTACGGGTCGAACTTACACTGTTGGGGTGGGGGTACGCTCCGTACGTCCGCGGGTGGGGGTACGGGTCGTACTGACACTGTTGGGCTGGGGGGTACGCTTCTTGCATTCGCGGGTGGGGGTACGGGTCGTACTTACACTGTTGGGCTGGGGGGTACGCTCCTTGCATTTGCGGGTGGGGGTACGGGTCGAACTTACACTGTTGGGGTGGGGGTACGCTCCGTACGTCCGCGGGTGGGGGTACGGGTCGTACTGACACTGTTGGCATGGGGGGTACGCTCCTTGCATACGCGGGTGGGGGTACGGGTCGTACTTACACTGTTGGGCTGGGGGGTACGCTCCTTGCATTTGCGGGTGGGGGTACGGGTCATACTTACACTGTTGGGCTGGGGGGTACGCTCCTTGCATTCGTGGGTGGGGGTTCGAGTCGTACTTACACTGTTGGCATGGGGGGTACGCTCCATGCATACGCGGGTGAGGGTACGGGTCGAACTTACACTGTTGGGGTGGGGGTACGCTCCGTACGTCCGCGGGTGGGGGTACGGGTTGTACTGACACTGTTGGCATGGGGGGTACGCTCCTTGCATATGCGGGTGGGGGTACGGGTCGTACTTACACTGTTGGGCTGGGGGGTACGCTCCTTGCATTCGTGGGTGGGGGTTCGAGTCGTTCTTACACTGTTGGCATGGGGGGTACGCTCCTTGCATACGCGGGTGGGGGTACGGGTCGTACTTGCACTGTTGGGCTGGGGGGTACGCTCCTTGCATTCGTGGGTGGGGGTTCGAGTCGTTCTTACACTGTTGGCATGGGGGGTACGCTCCTTGCATACGCGGGTGGGGGTACGGGTCGTACTTGCACTGTTGGGCTGGGGGGTACGCTCCTTGCATTCGCGGTTGGGGGTACGGGTCGTACTTACACTGTTGGGCTGGGGGGTACGCTCCATGCATACGCGGGTGGGGGTACGGGTCGTACTTGCACTGTTGGGCTGGGGGGTACGCTCCTTGCATACGGGGTGGGGGTAGGGTCCGTACATATCCGTCCCCACGCTATGTGATGTTTGTGCGGCCCGTACCCAGGCCTTTGCCACGTGGGTGCGATCCGTCCCACCATTGTTGGGGTGACGTGTGTGGGCGTGGTCCGACTCGTACCCACGCTCTTCAGGCGTGGGTACGGGACGTACCTGTCTGGTTGTGTTGCCGGTTCGCGTGGTGACGGACTTCCGTTGTGGCGGTCGCTGGCTTATCAGGACACGCCCCCACCCCCTCGTGGTGACCAGGGCATGGGAGTCAGGTATGTCCAGGCCATGTGTGGTGTGTGACTTATGTGGTTGTTTTGTGGCCTGCCCTGGTCGTGCCACCCCCACCCCACCCCACTTTCCCCCCTCCCTTAGTTATTCTGACCTTCTGCGGCGTCTGCGTCGTAACCTGTAGAGGAGGTGTACTGCTATGAGGGCAGGGATGACTCGTAGGTTCGGGTCCATGTCTGTCCGTCGCGTACTGGTCCTCCTTGTTCGCGTCGTCGTCTGTCCGTCGCGTACTGGTGGTCCTTGTTCGCGTCGTCCTGATTTCCCGGCAGTTTTTGGCTGCCGCAAAATATTCACCGTGCGGGGTGACGTCGGTGCGAATCGTCATTCCTGGGTCGTGAATGGCTGGCTGCGAGCGTCCCGACGTCAGGTCGGCGCTTTCCCGGATCGCATTGGTAGGTGTTTTTTGTTCGGTCGGGCTTTTTTACGAATCGTACGGTAATGGTGTACCCGTGCGAATCGTAATTCCTTGTTTGTAAAAATTGTCGACCGGGTACGCGTTGGGCGGAGATTATGCTCCGTCCGACGGTTCGTACCCGGTTTTTGCCGGATCGTGATAGGCACCATAGTGAAGTTATTCTAAGTCCAGAACAAAGTATAACTTTAAACAAAGAACCATTTGTCATTTTTGATAATAAAAACAATGACAAAAGAATTATAATATTTGGAACAGCTAATAATCTCTGTAAACTACAAGAATCACAGAACTGGATGATGGATGGGACTTTTACCATATGTCCCAAACCCTTTTTCCAACTATATACAATACATGTCCTATATCACAATTGCAATATACCATTAATTTACACATTATTACCAAACAAACATAACTCCACATACACTGAACTATTAAATATAATAAAACAAAAAACAAATAACTTTTCCCCACAAAAAATAATCCTAGATTTTGAACATGCAATGATTAATACTATATTAAAAACACACCCCCATACCTCCATACAAGGCTGTTACTATCATTTTAATCAATGCCTATGGAGACACATGCAAAAATCAGCCCTAAGCATTGAATATGCAACTAATTCATCTTTTGCATATCAAATAAAAAAACTCATAGCACTAGCTTATGTACCTGACACAGACGTAACAGAACATTACAACATTTTAATAGACAGCGCCTTCTACAAACAAAATGAAGAAAAACTAAGTTCACTATTGGACTATTTCGAAGATACATGGGTCGGCAGACTACATAGATCTGGCCACAGAAGAAACCCTAAATTCTTAATTCCCTGGTGGAACGTATACAGAAGCACATTAAATGGAGAATCCAAAACTAATAACGCAGTTGAAGGATGGCATAACGCCTTCCTACAATCAACAGGCAGAACAAAACCAACACTAGAAAGATTTATATCATGCCTACAAAAAGAACAGAGTTATCAAGAGTTCCGAATGGAACAATCCATAACTCAGCTAACTCCCAAAACCTCAAAACAAACTAAACAAATGTATAAATATCTAGAGCAACAAGTAAAATTGTACCCTACTACCAAAGGCCTAGAATACCTAAACATCATAGCTAAAACACTTCTTTAAAGTACAAATACAAATAAATGACTAATTACCCATTTTCAATAATATCAAACACATAAAATATATTTATCTTATTACAAAAATAATTACTGTGTGTAACATATTTATACATATTGTCAAAAATATATGAACACACATTAATAATATTTGTAATAAAATAAAAATAAACAATAATATTAAACAATACCCACCCACAAGAAATAATAATAAATTAACTTACCAAGTTTATTCCAAAGTCAGAAAAATCCATTTCCTGCTTACACAATCCAAACATAAAAAAAAAGGTTCCCCCAAAAAAATGCAAAAATACAACTGCCGATTAAATCCAGAATCCATTCACCAAATATCCTTCGAAAAACCATGAAAAACCCGAAAATAGCTAAAAATATTAAAAAACGATCCATGAAAACCGAAACATTTAAAGAAGTGTAAAAAACATATTGTTCAATAAAACGAACACACACTTCTTTAAAAAAAAAACGAGTCCATCCGAAACGAATACCCTAGAAAAGAAATTGTCAAAACAAAGCAACATACATTCCCACCCACATAAAACAACACATAAACACTTACTAACAATAATACTAGATTTAAAACAGTTCTAAATATACATTAAACACCTTAAACCTAACTCTCGAAACATGCCTACACATCGTTAAAAACACGTAAAAACACAACACGCAACTCTAACACATAACATTTCCAAATATAACTAATATATGTACAGCTACACTAAACATTATCTAACTAGGCTCAAAATAAAGTTTAAAACCATCTAAAACATATAAAACAAACCTTACCTTTCACGACGCGAAGTAACTCCCAACCGCGAGCTTCCCTTCAAACCAAATGACCCAAAACAACATTACCGGGTTACAAAATAGAGTGCCCAAAACATAATAAAACATTTAACTATACTAAAAAGCCCTAATTAAATCAGGTAAAACAGTAAATTCACACACAAATATTTTATATTATTTAGCAAAAATAGACCTATTTTTTTCATTTACCTACAAATTGTCAAAAAATGTTCCTAATGATTAAAATTATATAAATAAATATTAAAAAATTTAAAATATTTTTTATTATAATTTCTAAAAAGATAATACTACAGAACAATGTATGAAAAATTGTTACAAATTTGTTGCATGAATGCTAAAAAAATGTTTATGTTAAAAATATGTTTCTTTTGAAAACATTGTAAAAATAATTAATATTAATATTTTACATATTAATATTAATAAAAAAGGCATAACATGTTTGTACTACAAATATTAAAATGTTTATATATGAAAATATTTGCCAAAAGTTTTGTATAAAGATTTTCAAAACCTATTGCTATGTTAAATTTAATTTAAAACACTACATTGTACAACATTATTAATAATATTTTTAATTTACTAAAAAATGTTAGAAAATATACTAAATGTACATAAAATTTGTTCTCACCTATATTCAATATGTTTGAATTTAATTACAATGTAAATAATGCTATTTCTGAATGATCTTACTCAAATGAATAAACAATAACAAATTTAAAAAACTACAATAAAAACCATGTTCTTGTCTTATTAATTGTGTTTCTCTGATTATTAATATTGATCTTCTATTATGAATATTTAACATATAGAATATTTTTTTTATAAAAAAATAAAAATCAATAAATATTATAAAATTACAGAATGCCATTACCCATTATTCCAATACAAAATATTCATATATTTTTCCTAATAATAATATTAAATATTCCAAACATATCACATTAAAACTTTACATGTATTTATTATCCTAAACTATAAATATTGCATTAATTAGTACAAATCCAATATATAATAATAAAATACAAATAATATTAACTTTTATATATTTTTATTATAGCTATATTAATGTAATTTAATTTCATTAAATACCATACAGATTAGAGTAGTTGCTGGACACTGACCATAAATAATGTACTATTCCCACTCCAATCTATAATAAATTAAAGTAGATGCTTGACACTGACCATAAATAATTTACTATTCCCACTCCAGTCTATAATAAATTAGAGTAGGTGCTGGACACTGACCATAAATAATTTACTATTCCCACTCCAGTCTATAATAAATTAGAGTAGGTGCTGGACACTGACCATAAATAATTTACTATTCCCACTCCAGTCTATAAAAAATTAGAGTAGGTGCTGGACAGTGACCATAAATAATTTACTATTACCACTCCAGTCTATAATAAATTAGAATAGGTGCTGGACACTGACCATACATAATTTACTATTCCCACTCCAGTCTATAAAAAATTAGAGTAGGTGCTGGACAGTGACCATAAATAATTTACTATTCCCACTCCAGTCTATAATAAATTAGAGTAGGTGCTGGACACTAACCATAAATAATTTACTATTCCCACTCCAGTCTATAATAAATTAGAGTAGGTGCTGGACACTGACCATAAATAATTTACTATTCCCACTCCAGTCTATAAAAAATTAGAGTAGGTGCTGGACAGTGACCATAAATAATTTACTATTACCACTCCAGTCTACAATAAATTAGAGTAGGTGCTGGACACTGACCATAAATAATTTACTATTCCCACTCCAGTCTATGAAAAATTAAAGTACATGCTGGACACTGACCATAACTAATTTACTATTCCCACTCCAGTCTATAAAAAATTAGAGTAGGTGCTGGACAGTGAGCAAAAATAATTTACTATTCCCACTCCAGTCTATAATAAATTAGAGTAGGTGCTGGACACTGACCATAAATAATTTACTATTCCCACTCCAGTCTATAATAAATTAGAGTAGGTGCTGGACACTGACCATAAATAATTTACTATTCCCACTCCAGTCTATAAAAAATTAGAGTAGGTGCTGGACAGTGACCATAAATAATTTACTATTCCCACTCCAGTCTATAATAAATTAGAGTAGATGCTGGACACTAACCATAAATAATTTACTATTCCCACTCCAGTCTATAAAAAATTAGAGTAGTTGCTGGACACTGACCATAAATAATGTACTATTCCCACTCCAATCTATAATAAATTAAAGTAGATGCTTGACACTGACCATAAATAATTTACTATTCCCACTCCAGTCTATAATAAATTAGAGTAGGTGCTGGACACTGACCATAAATAATTTACTATTCCCACTCCAGTCTATAATAAATTAGAGTAGGTGCTGGACACTGACCATAAATAATTTACTATTCCCACTCCAGTCTATAAAAAATTAGAGTAGGTGCTGGACAGTGACCATAAATAATTTACTATTACCACTCCAGTCTATAATAAATTAGAATAGGTGCTGGACACTGACCATACATAATTTACTATTCCCACTCCAGTCTATAAAAAATTAGAGTAGGTGCTGGACAGTGACCATAAATAATTTACTATTCCCACTCCAGTCTATAATAAATTAGAGTAGATGCTGGACACTAACCATAAATAATTTACTATTCCCACTCCAGTCTATAAAATATTAGAGTAGGTGCTGGACACTGGCCATAAATAATTTACTATTCCCACTCCAGTGTATAAAAAATTAGAGTAGGTGCTGGACAGTGACCATAAATAATTTACTATTACCACTCCAATCTATAATAAATTAGAGTAGGTGCTGGACACTGACCATAAATAATTTACTATTCCCACTCCAGTCTATGAAAAATTAAAGTACATGCTGGACAGTGACCATAAATAATTTACTATTCCCACTCCAGTCTATAAAAAATTAGAGTAGGTGCTGGACAGTGACCATAAATACTTTACTATTCCCACTCCAGTCTATAATAAATTACAGTAGGTGCTGAACACTGACCATAAATAATGTACTATTCCCACTCCAGTCTATAAAAAATTAAAATACATGCTGGACACTGACCAAAAATAATTTACTATTCCCACTCCAGTCTATAATAAATTAAAGTAGGTGCTGGACACTGACCATAAATAATTTACTATTCCCACTCCAGTCTATAATAAATTAAAGTAGATGCTTGACACTGACCATAAATAATTTACTATTCCCACTCCAGTCTATAATAAATTAAAGTAGGTGCTGGACAGTGACCATAAATAATTTACTATTCCCACTCCAGTCTATAATAAATTAGAGTAGGTGCTGGACACTGACCATAAATAATTTACAATTCCCACTACAGTCTATAAAAAATTTAAATACATGCTGGACACTGACCAAAAATAATTTACTATTCCCACTCCAGTCTATAATAAATTAAAGCAGATGCTTGACACTGACCATAAATAATTTACTATTCCCACTCCAGTCTATAAGAAATCAAAGTAGGTGCTGCACACTGACCATAAATAATGTACTATTCCCACTCCAATCTATATTGAATTAGGGTTACTATATATTTTTGATTTTTTAAAACAATTACTAATTTGTAAACACTACCCACCCTTATCCCCTATAAATCCTACATCACTCTTATTAAATGAATGATCTTCTTAAAATTGTTAAATGTTAATTCAAAGAACATTTCTAAATGTAAATTATTTTTTATGAATATTAAATTTTTAATATATTTCTAAAACACTCCCCACCCTTATGCCCTATAACCCCAAAATACCACTTATGACATTTTTTTTATTATTAAAATGATTAAAATTAACTTTTATTACCAAATTAGAAATTTCCATTATTTTTTTCAAATATAAAATATTACATATATTTCGAAAGCACTCCCCACCCTTATCCCCTATAACCCCCAATTCCCACTTATTACATTTATTTTATTAGTATTTTTTTTTATTTTAAATTTTAATACCAAAATTAAATTTTCTTTTTTTTTTTATAAAATATTAAATATTTTTCAAAAACACTCCCCACCCTTATCCCCTATAACCCCAAAATCCCACTTATTAAATGTATTTTATTAGTAAAATGTTTAATTGTAAATTTTAATACCAAAATTTAAATGTAATTCTTTTGTAATTCAATATTAACTAATAAATATATATCTAAAACACTCCCCACCCTTATCCCCTATAACCCCAAAATCCCACTTATTACATTTATTTTATTATTAGAATTTTCACATTTAAATTTTAAAAACTTATTTGAAATTTTTTTATTTGTAAATATAATATTTTAAAAATTATATCATAAATTATTAAATTTTATTAGTAACATTTTTAATTGTAAATTTTCAGACCAAAATTGAAATTTCATTTTTTTAAATTCAATATTAAATATTAAATATATATCTAAAACACTCCCCACCCTTATCCCCTATAACCCCAAAGTCCCACTTATTACATTTATTTAATTATTACAATTTTCACATTTAAATGTGAAAAACAAATTAGAATTTTTTTTTTTGTTTTTAAATATAATATTTCAAAAATTATATCCTAAAATATTAAATTTAATATTTATTTCAAAAACACTCCCCACCCTTAACCCCTATATACACAACATCCCACTAAAAAATTTTTTTTTCAGAATTAAAATTTAAATATTACAATTTTTTACAAAATTTAAATTCAAATTCTACAAAAATGTATTAAAATATTTTATTTCAAATATATATTTTTAAAACACTCCCCACCCTTATCCCCTATAAACCCAACATCCCGCTCCTAAAATTACATATCAAAATTAAAAAAATTATATTAATAATATTTCAAAAATGATATCCTAAAATATTAAATTTAATATTTATTTCCAAAACACTCCCCACCCTTAACCCCTATATACACAACATCCCACTAAAAAATTTTTTTTTCATAATTAAAATTTAAATATTACAATTTTGTTCAAAATTTAAATTCAAATTCTACAACAATGTATTAAAATATTTTATTTCAAATATATATTTTTAAAACACTCCCCACCCTTATCCCCTATAAACCCAACATCCCGCTCCTAAAATTATATATCAGAATTAAAAAAATTATATTAATAGAAACAAAATTGTTATTTTTAATACACTTAAATAAACATTTGCTGACACTTCTAAACAATAATTTTTAACAAATCACAAAGGGCCTCATGTAGGTAGCCAAATACCGGTCGGTAACGGCCGATTTTCGGTAAATATGCCGTTACCGACCGGTATTCAGACAAGTGAGATGTAGGAGTCCAAATACCACTTTTCGGTAAATATGAGGCGGTAAATACCGATTCATATTTACCGAATTCCAAAATACCGAATCAGATTTACCGAATACATAATTAACGATTCGGTAAACATGAAGTGGTAAATATGAAGTGGTAAAATTTAAAATGACATGTAGGAGCACTCGGTAATTAAGAAATCCAGGAAAATCGGTAAATAAGAGTCGGTAATTAACACGGATTGAAAGCAGGTGGTAACCATCAACAATGCATATAGGCAAACCCAAAATGCAACAGCGTGGACAACATGGCCGCCATGTACGTCATTGCAAGGCGCCTACGTCTACAGGCAGCAGGACTGAGGGTGTGGCGACGGGAGGAACAAATCTACAGACAGCGCATCACACTATTCCAGCTGACTGATGCAGAGATACATGAGAGGTACAGGCTACACCCCGAAACCATCAAGGACTTAATCAGGGACCTTCACCCACTCCTGGACCAGCCAATAAGAAGGGCGCACGCCATACCCCCACATGTGCAGGTGCTCTGCAGCCTACATCTGTTGGCATCCGGCAGTTATCAGGTGGTGATAGCTGCGGTGGGTGGGGTATCCCAGAGTTGCCTGTCACGTTTCTTCAGGAAGTTCCTGGATGCCATGATGCAGAGAATGCACCACTACATAAGCTTCCCTAACACACAGGCTGCACTGCAGAAAACAAAAACATACTTTTATCACATGGCACAGTTCCCCCATGTCATCGGCTGTATTGATGGTACACACATCCCAATCTGTCCACCAGCTGAGACAGAGCACATCTACAGGAACAGGAAGTCCACCTACTCCATCAATGTGCAGGTGATCTGTGATGCAGGGAACATCATCACAGATATTGTTGCAAAGTTTCCTGGGAGCACCCACGACTCTTACATCTTCCAGAATAGTGGGATCTACACACGACTGAGTGCTGGAGAATTCGGAGAGGGATACCTGCTAGGTAAGTAACAGTGACGCCCCTTGAAACCTGCAAATCATAGTGTATAGAGGCATGTTACTGATGGTTCCCTTTTACTCATCCAGGCGACAGTGCATATGCATGCCGGTCATTCATCCTCACTCCCTACCTACACCCAGCAACCCAGAGTGAGAGACGATACAACGTGGCACATAAAACAACACGCAATGTGGTGGAGCGCACGTTTGGACTACTGAAGAGCAGGTTCCGCTGCCTGCACAAGAGCGGAGGCGCACGCCAGTACAAACCCATCACCTGCTGCAAGATTATTGCCACTTGTGCAATGCTGCACAACCTTGCCACGAAAAAAGGTACAGATGTGGAACTAACATATTTTGAGGACAACGAGGATGAGTCAGGCCAGCCAGAGGGCAACGCAGCTAGAGTGCCAACTGCAATCGATGGGAGTGAGAGACGGGCAGAGATCACATGCAACTATTTCTGAGTAAGTGAGGGGACACAGCGAGTTGTGAGAAGTCCTGACGTAGTTTTAATGTGGCACCACGCCATGAACACATGAACAGGCCAATCAGGCAATATACCATCTATACAAGGAGTATGTCCAGGGTTACGTCACCCAATGGGAAGTGGCTTAGCAGGGCTACATCAATGTTTGCGCATACGCGCTGCAGTGGTGGATTGCACGGCCTGTGCATCCTCACTAGAGCCAACCCCAAGCCGCCTGCTGCTCCTGCGTGCTTCTGGGACGGGGGGTGTGATGCTGCTGCTGGTGTCGATGCTCTCCGCAGCATCCCCTGCAGCAGTTGTCGACGCCTGACTAGTCAATAGCACCCCTAGTGCACTTGTCACCTGCACCATCCCCCGAGACAGGTCGCTGCAGCACTGTGTTAGGCCCTCCTGCATCGTCACAGAGCGCCGGCACAGTAGAGAAGTCGCAGTTGCCAGACGGTTGAGTGCCCTGCTGGTAGTGTCCCTTCTCTGGCGTTCCCGGCGCCGTGCTTCGATGTCAGCATCTAATTTGCTGCACAACTGCTGGATTGACTGGGACATGTCCCGAATGCCCGCAGCCATGCCGCTAATGTTACTGTCCATGTTGACTAATGTTGTCCTCATCACCCGCATGTGCCTCTGGACTGACATGACTGCCTTTGATTGCAGGCGCTGTTGCTTCAACATTTGGCCCTCGAGACCCAAGAAGACACCATGGCCGTCAGTGGGTGCTGGTGGACTCTGGACACGCGACCTGCGGCGCCCTCTTGCTCCCGTCTGTGCTGCCTGTGAGGTGTGGGGCACAGTGGCATGGCTCCCTTCCTGGGGCCCGGTGCGGTCTTCTGGGCCCATGCTGTCGTCTGACGAGGTGTCTAAGGCTCGTAGCCTGGCTGCTGGACGCCTCCTCATTCTCACACCTGCAAGCGGAGATGTGGCCGGTGATTCGAACATGAGTGGCGATGCTGGCTCTGGTCGTGGTGATGCTGGCTCTGGTTGTGGTGATGCTGGCTCTAGGTGAGGTGATGCTGGCTCTGGGTGCGGCGAGGCTGGCTGTGTTGGTGGTGCGGCTGCCAGTGGGCCTGCTCCCTGGTCTGAACTTGTGCTGGCTAGAGGTGATACTTGTGGCCGGTGTGCCGTCTCTCCTGCAGCATGCCCTGTCCTGCATGATGTCACATCTGTGGACAGAAATACAACATTGGCTCAGTGTCCCCGAAGGGCTGCATTGCAAGCGTCACAATAACACATTTCACATTCCAATATGTCCTCTGTCTCCTTGTGCCTCGAGTGCGTGACATGCCTTGTTGCCCTGTAACATTTACGTCATGGTTAGTGTTGCCCTGACTACATCTCCCGGAATGCATTGCCTGTCTGCACTGACACGTGTGGACTGCAGTGTGATTCTCGTTTCACAATGGGGGATGTGGGATAGGGGTAGGGGGGGCTACATTGCTGTGCTTTCGTCTTACCTTGGTGTGTTGCGGCTCTGGCAGAGCTGTCGGCGTCCCCAAGACCCACGACGCTCTCCTGCTGGATTGTGGCCGCCACCAGCTCCTCCAGTTCGGTGAGGGCAGGTGCCCTGTTGGTTCCACCTCCGGTCTGGCTGGCCTCCTTCTGGATGTCGCCCATCTTCCTCTTGGTTACAATCCTCAGGTCATACCAGCGCTTTTTGAGGACCTCAATGTCCCTGTGGGTCACTCCCACAGCATTGACCTGCGCCTGGATGGCCAGCCATATGTTGCGCTTTTCGGCCTCAGGCACTTGCAGGGATTGCCTTCCAAACAGCTTCTGGTGCTGCTTCACCACCTCCTCCACCAGCACCTGGAGTTCCTTGGGGCTGAATTTCAGCTTCCTCCTCCTTTCCCCTCCGTCTTTCTGTGTTCTCTGGCTGGACATGCTGTTCGTTTACCCGCTCGCACATGCAACGGCTCCCTGCCTCTCCTCTGCACTCCAAGCCTCTCCAGGGTCGGCTAATTATGTACACCTGCCTGGGTGTGGCCACTTCGGCTAATTATGTACACCTGCCTGGGTGTGGGCACTTCCTGGTTGGGTGGGCTGTCGTTGCACAGGATTAGCTGTTTCGTCAAGTCATGTGATTTTATTTACCGAATCCGTACATACCGATTCGGTATTTTCCGATTCGGTAAATACCACCTCGGTATTTTCCGATTCGGTAAATACCACCTCGGTATTTACCGATTCGGTGAATTCCGATTCGTGATTACCGAATGTTACCGAATCGGTAACTGTTACCGAATTTTTACCTACATATAACTTACCGATTCTAATTTACCGATTCGGTACGGCTCGGTATTTAAGAACCGGTAAAATTTATTTACCTACATGAGGCCCTAAATGACTTAATACTATCCTTTTTCGATATTTTTACTACACGATATTATGTCTGTCGATATACTATACCTCGATATTTTACTACACATAACAATCTCGACATTTTTTACATCGATATTAATGACAGAGATATATTGTTCCATCGATATTTTGACTTCGATATTTCTGTATATCGATATTACATTTCCGATATTTTGTCTACTCACCACCTCAAATAATGTCTTTTAACTCTACACAAAATTATTATTAAACAATTATATATTTACTACATTTAAAAATGGATTTAAATAATTAACTCTTTACTAAAACATTATTAACAACCTTCCTACATTAAACAACTATATTATTAAATTATACTTTATCAATTCATGCATCCAATACATAATATAATGTTTAGAAAAATACATATAGAATAATACACCACAAAACCACTAATTAGCGTTTTCCTTATTAGGAAACTAACTACCAGAAAAAAAAAAAAAATTCGAACTAACCAATAAAAACACTCCGAATTCAAACTAACCAATAAAACACATATTACAACATCCAAAGCACTATAAAAAGAAGTTCAACTTCATTCACAGTCCAGAACCAAAAAAACGAAATTGAATGAAGAGGAAAATCTACTGGATTGCAACTGCAGATATAAGAAAATCAACATAGAGGAAATATTTAAAACTATCAAAAGTAAGTTAACTATATTATTCTCATGAAGACTCAAATCGAATAAATTGTAATTACAATATACATACACTATAAATAAATTAATGTCTTCTTTCTATTTCATGTTTTCACTACAGGAAACTCAAAAAGAAACTAAGAAAATACAGAACAGCACCAAAAAAGATACAACTAAAAAGTAAGTATTTCACAACCAAAAATCAACTAATAGATTAAAATACCACCCTAATTAAATCCCAATTGCAAATCCCCTAACCATTCCCTATAAAAATATAGAAACAATTATTACAACAAATTTCCTTTTCTTTTCCAGACAAAGAAAATACTAGAAGAAAATTCCACAAATAAAGAATCAAGAGCATTCTACTCAAACACATCAAAACCAACTTTGTAAGTATATAGTAACTAAATCTTGTTTTTTTCTACTGAAAATTAATATAACATCATATATAATAACTATAATATATATTTTTCATAGATAAAGCTACATCAAAATGACTGAAGGAGCTGAATTCATAACAAGCCAGAAGGGAAAAATGTTACTATGCTATATGGGATACACTTACACACAGGAAAAAGTGTATGGTTTAAAGGTTAACTGGAAATGCACTAAATACTACTCTAATAAGTGCTATGGGCGTGCTACAACACGACAAACAACAGTACTATACACTAGAGAACATAACCACCCACCAAACATTACTGAAATCGAAGTCAGATCTGCTTTAGAAACTATAAAGGAAGCTAGCACAAGTTCTCAAAAACCTACTAGTGTAATTTTAAAAGAGCAGCTTCCCAAAATTCCTAAAACTGCTACTACACAAATGCCATCTGTAACTTCACTCAAAAGAACTATAGCACGTACTAAAAAAACCACTACTACTTCAACCCCAATTCCTCACACATATAGTGAAGTTATTCTAAGTCCAGAACAAAGTATAACTTTAAACAAAGAACCATTTGTCATTTTTGATAATAAAAACAATGACAAAAGAATTATAATATTTGGAACAGCTAATAATCTCTGTAAACTACAAGAATCACAGAACTGGATGATGGATGGGACTTTTACCATATGTCCCAAACCCTTTTTCCAACTATATACAATACATGTCCTATATCACAATTGCAATATACCATTAATTTACACATTATTACCAAACAAACATAACTCCACATACACTGAACTATTAAATATAATAAAACAAAAAACAAATAACTTTTCCCCACAAAAAATAATCCTAGATTTTGAACATGCAATGATTAATACTATATTAAAAACACACCCCCATACCTCCATACAAGGCTGTTACTATCATTTTAATCAATGCCTATGGAGACACATGCAAAAATCAGCCCTAAGCATTGAATATGCAACTAATTCATCTTTTGCATATCAAATAAAAAAACTCATAGCACTAGCTTATGTACCTGACACAGACGTAACAGAACATTACAACATTTTAATAGACAGCGCCTTCTACAAACAAAATGAAGAAAAACTAAGTTCACTATTGGACTATTTCGAAGATACATGGGTCGGCAGACTACATAGATCTGGCCACAGAAGAAACCCTAAATTCTTAATTCCCTGGTGGAACGTATACAGAAGCACATTAAATGGAGAATCCAAAACTAATAACGCAGTTGAAGGATGGCATAACGCCTTCCTACAATCAACAGGCAGAACAAAACCAACACTAGAAAGATTTATATCATGCCTACAAAAAGAACAGAGTTATCAAGAGTTCCGAATGGAACAATCCATAACTCAGCTAACTCCAAAAACCTCAAAACAAACTAAACAAATGTATAAATATCTAGAGCAACAAGTAAAATTGTACCCTACTACCAAAGGCCTAGAATACCTAAACATCATAGCTAAAACACTTCTTTTTAGTACAAATTCCTATAAATGACTAATTACCCATTTTCAATAATATCAAACACATAAAATATATTTATCTTATTACAAAAATAATTACTGTGTGTAACATATTTATACATATTGTCAAAAATATATGAACACACATTAATAATATTTGTAATAAAATAAAAATAAACAATAATATTAAACAATACCCACCCACAAGAAATAATAATAAATTAACTTACCAAGTTTATTCCAAAGTCAGAAAAATCCATTTCCTGCTTACACAATCCAAACATAAAAAAAAAAGGTTCCCCAAAAAAAATGCAAAAATACAACTGCCGATTAAATCCAGAATCCATTCACCAAATATCCTTCGAAAAACCATGAAAAACCCGAAAATAGCTAAAAATATTAAAAAACGATCCATGAAAACCGAAACATTTAAAGAAGTGTAAAAAACATATTGTTCAATAAAACGAACACACACTTCTTTAAAAAAAAAACGAGTCCATCCGAAACGAATACCCTAGAAAAGAAATTGTCAAAACAAAGCAACATACATTCCCACCCACATAAAACAACACATAAACACTTACTAACAATAATACTAGATTTAAAACAGTTCTAAATATACATTAAACACCTTAAACCTAACTCTCGAAACATGCCTACACATCGTTAAAAACACGTAAAAACACAACACACAACTCTAACACATAACATTTCCAAATATAACTAATATATGTACAGCTACACTAAACATTATCTAACTAGGCTCAAAATAAAGTTTAAAACCATCTAAAACATATAAAACAAACCTTACCTTTCACGACGCGAAGTAACTCCCAACCGCGAGCTTCCCTTCAAACCAAATGACCCAAAACAACATTACCGGGTTACAAAATAGAGTGCCCAAAACATAATAAAACATTTAACTATACTAAAAAGCCCTAATTAAATCAGGTAAAACAGTAAATTCACACACAAATATTTTATATTATTTAGCAAAAATAGACCTATTTTTTTCATTTACCTACAAATTGTCAAAAAATGTTCCTAATGATTAAAATTATATAAATAAATATTAAAAAATTTAAAATATTTTTTATTATAATTTCTAAAAAGATAATACTACAGAACAATGTATGAAAAATTGTTACAAATTTGTTGCATGAATGCTAAAAAAATGTTTATGTTAAAAATATGTTTCTTTTGAAAACATTGTAAAAATAATTAATATTAATATTTTACAAAATAATATTAATAAAAAAGGCATAACATGTTTGTACTACAAATATTAAAATGTTTATATATGAAAATATTTGCCAAAAGTTTTGTATAAAGATTTTCAAAACCTATTGCTATGTTAAATTTAATTTAAAACACTACATTGTACAACATTATTAATAATATTTTTAATTTACTAAAAAATTTTAGAAAATATACTAAATGTACATAAAATTTGTTCTCACCTATATTCAATATGTTTGAATTTAATTACAATGTAAATAATGCTATTTCTGAATGATCTTACTCAAATGAATAAACAATAACAAATTTAAAAAACTACAATAAAAACCATGTTCTTGTCTTATTAATTGTGTTTCTCTGATTATTAATATTGATCTTCTATTATGAATATTTAACATATAGAATATTTTTTTTATAAAAAAATAAAAATCAATAAATATTATAAAATTACAGAATGCCATTACCCATTATTCCAATACAAAATATTCATATATTTTTCCTAATAATAATATTAAATATTCCAAACATATCACATTAAAACTTTACATGTATTTATTATCCTAAACTATAAATATTGCATTAATTAGTACAAATCCAATATATAATAATAAAATACAAATAATATTCACTTTTATATATTTTTATTATAGCTATATTAATGTAATTTAATTTCATTAAATACCATACAGATTAGAGTAGTTGCTGGACACTGACCATAAATAATGTACTATTCCCACTCCAATCTATAATAAATTAAAGTAGATGCTTGACACTGACCATAAATAATTTACTATTCCCACTCCAGTCTATAATAAATTAGAGTAGGTGCTGGACACTGACCATAAATAATTTACTATTCCCACTCCAGTCTATAATAAATTAGAGTAGGTGCTGGACACTGACCATAAATAATTTACTATTCCCACTCCAGTCTATAAAAAATTAGAGTAGGTGCTGGACAGTGACCATAAATAATTTACTATTACCACTCCAGTCTATAATAAATTAGAATAGGTGCTGGACACTGACCATAAATAATTTACTATTCCCACTCCAGTCTATAAAAAATTAGAGTAGGTGCTGGACAGTGACCATAAATAGTTTACTATTCCCACTCCAGTCTATAATAAATTAGAGTAGGTGCTGGACACTAACCATAAATAATTTACTATTCCCACTCCAGTCTATAATAAATTAGAGTAGGTGCTGGACACTGACCATAAATAATTTACTATTCCCACTCCAGTCTATAAAAAATTAGAGTAGGTGCTGGACAGTGACCATAAATAATTTACTATTACCACTCCAGTCTACAATAAATTAGAGTAGGTGCTGGACACTGACCATAAATAATTTACTATTCCCACTCCAGTCTATGAAAAATTAAAGTACATGCTGGACACTGACCATAACTAATTTACTATTCCCACTCCAGTCTATAAAAAATTAGAGTAGGTGCTGGACAGTGAGCAAAAATAATTTACTATTCCCACTCCAGTCTATAATAAATTAGAGTAGGTGCTGGACACTGACCATAAATAATTTACTATTCCCACTCCAGTCTATAATAAATTAGAGTAGGTGCTGGACACTGACCATAAATAATTTACTATTCCCACTCCAGTCTATAAAAAATTAGAGTAGGTGCTGGACAGTGACCATAAATAATTTACTATTCCCACTCCAGTCTATAATAAATTAGAGTAGATGCTGGACACTAACCATAAATAATTTACTATTCCCACTCCAGTCTATAAAAAATTAGAGTAGGTGCTGGACACTGACCATAAATAATTTACTATTCCCACTCCAGTGTATAAAAAATTAGAGTAGGTGCTGGACAGTGACCATAAATAATTTACTATTACCACTCCAATCTATAATAAATTAGAGTAGGTGCTGGACACTGACCATAAATAATTTACTATTCCCACTCCAGTCTATGAAAAATTAAAGTACATGCTGGACAGTGACCATAAATAATTTACTATTCCCACTCCAGTCTATAAAAAATTAGAGTAGGTGCTGGACAGTGACCATAAATACTTTACTATTCCCACTCCAGTCTATAATAAATTACAGTAGGTGCTGAACACTGACCATAAATAATGTACTATTCCCACTCCAGTCTATAAAAAAATTAAAATACATGCTGGACACTGACCAAAAATAATTTACTATTCCCACTCCAGTCTATAATAAATTAAAGTAGGTGCTGGACACTGACCATAAATAATTTACTATTCCCACTCCAGTCTATAATAAATTAAAGTAGATGCTTGACACTGACCATAAATAATTTACTATTCCCACTCCAGTCTATAATAAATTAAAGTAGGTGCTGGACAGTGACCATAAATAATTTACTATTCCCACTCCAGTCTATAATAAATTAGAGTAGGTGCTGGACACTGACCATAAATAATTTACTATTCCCACTCCAGTCTATAAAAAATTTAAATACATGCTGGACACTGACCAAAAATAATTTACTATTCCCACTCCAGTCTATAATAAATTAAAGTAGATGCTTGACACTGACCATAAATAATTTACTATTCCCACTCCAGTCTATAAGAAATCAAAGTAGGTGCTGCACACTGACCATAAATAATGTACTATTCCCACTCCAATCTATATTGAATTAGGGTTACTATATATTTTTGATTTTTTAAAACAATTACTAATTTGTAAACACTACCCACCCTTATCCCCTATAAATCCTACATCACTCTTATTAAATGAATTATCTTCTTAAAATTGTTAAATGTTAATTCAAAGAACATTTCTAAATGTAAATTATTTTTTATGAATATTAAATTTTTAATATATTTCTAAAACACTCCCCACCCTTATGCCCTATAACCCCAAAATACCACTTATGACATTTTTTTTATTATTAAAATGATTAAAATTAACTTTTATTACCAAATTAGAAATTTCCATTATTTTTTTCAAATATAAAATATTACATATATTTCGAAAGCACGCCCCACCCTTATCCCCTATAACCCCCAATTCCCACTTATTACATTTATTTTATTAGTATTTTTTTTTATTTTAAATTTTAATACCAAAATTAAATTTTCTTTTTTTTTTTATAAAATATTAAGGTGCCTATCACGATCCGGCAAAAACCGGGTACGAACCGTCGGACGGAGCATAATCTCCGCCCGACGCGTACCCGGTCGACAATTTTTACAAACAAGGAATTACGATTCGCACGGGTACACCATTACCGTACGATTCGTAAAAAAGCCCGACCGAACAAAAAACACCTACCAATGCGATCCGGGAAAGCGCCGACCTGACGTCGGGACGCTCGCAGCCAGCCATTCACGACCCAGGAATCACGATTCGCACCGACGTCACCCCGCACGGTGAATATTTTGCGGCAGCCAAAAACTGCCGGGAAATCAGGACGTCGCGAACAAGGACCACCAGTACGCGACGGACAGACGACGACGCGAACAAGGAGGACCAGTACGCGACGGACAGACATGGACCCGAACCTACGAGTCATCCCTGCCCTCATAGCAGTACACCTCCTCTACAGGTTACGACGCAGACGCCGCAGAAGGTCAGAATAACTAAGGGAGGGGGGAAAGTGGGGTGGGGTGGGGGTGGCACGACCAGGGCAGGCCACAAAACAACCACATAAGTCACACACCACACATGGCCTGGACATACCTGACTCCCATGCCCTGGTCACCACGAGGGGGTGGGGGCGTGTCCTGATAAGCCAGCAACCGCCACAACGGAAGTCCGTCACCACGCGAACCGGCAACACAACCAGACAGGTACGTCCCGTACCCACGCCTGAAGAGCGTGGGTACGAGTCGGACCACGCCCACACACGTCACCCCAACAATGGCGGGACGGATCGCACCCACGTGGCAAAGGCCTGGGTACGGGCCGCACAAACATCACATAGCGTGGGGACGGATATGTACGGACCCTACCCCCACCCCGTATGCAAGGAGCGTACCCCCCAGCCCAACAGTGCAAGTACGACCCGTACCCCCACCCGCGTATGCATGGAGCGTACCCCCACCCCAACAGCGTAAGTTCGACCCGTACCCTCACCCGCGTATGCATGCAGCGTACCCCCCATGCCAACAGTGTAAGTACGACTCGAACCCCCACCCACGAATGCAAGGAGCGTACCCCCAGCCCAACAGTGTAAGTACGACCCGTACCCCCACCCGCAAATGCAAGGAGCGTACCCCCCAGCCCAACAGTGTAAGTACGACCCGTACCCCCACCCGCGAATGCAAGGAGCGTACCCCCCAGCCCAACAGTGTAAGTACGACCCGTACCCCCAACCGCGAATGCAAGGAGCGTACCCCCCAGCCCAACAGTGCAAGTACGACCCGTACCCCCACCCGCGTATGCAAGGAGCGTACCCCCCATGCCAACAGTGTAAGAACGACTCGAACCCCCACCCACGAATGCAAGGAGCGTACCCCCCAGCCCAACAGTTTAAGTACGACCCGTACCCCCACCCGCGTATGCAAGGAGCGTACCCCCCATGCCAACAGTGTCAGTACGACCCGTACCCCCACCCGCGGACGTACGGAGCGTACCCCCACCCCAACAGTGTAAGTTCGACCCGTACCCTCACCCGCGTATGCATGGAGCGTACCCCCCATGCCAACAGTGTAAGTACGACTCGAACCCCCACCCACGAATGCAAGGAGCGTACCCCCCAGCCCAACAGTGTAAGTACGACCCGTACCCCCACCCGCAAATGCAAGGAGCGTACCCCCCAGCCCAACAGTGTAAGTACGACCCGTACCCCCACCCGCGTATGCAAGGAGCGTACCCCCCATGCCAACAGTGTCAGTACGACCCGTACCCCCACCCGCGGACGTACGGAGCGTACCCCCACCCCAACAGTGTAAGTTCGACCCGTACCCCCACCCGCAAATGCAAGGAGCGTACCCCCCAGCCCAACAGTGTAAGTACGACCCGTACCCCCACCCGCGAATGCAAGGAGCGTACCCCCCAGCCCAACAGTGTCAGTACGACCCGTACCCCCACCCGCGGACGTACGGAGCGTACCCCCACTCCAACAGTGTAAGTTCGACCCGTACCCCCACCCGCAAATGCAAGGAGCGTACCCCCCAGCCCAACAGTGTAAGTACGACCCGTACCCCCACCCGCGAATGCAAGGAGCGTACCCCCCAGCCCAACAGTGTAAGTACGACCCGTACCCCCACCCGCAAATGCAAGGAGCGTACCCCCCAGCCCAACAGTGTAAGTACGATCCGTACCCCCACCCGCGAATGCAAGGAGCGTACCCCCCAGCCCAACAGTGCAAGTACGACCCGTACCCCCACCCGCAAATGCAAGGAGCGTACCCCCCAGCCCAACAGTGTAAGTACGACCCGTACCCCCACCCGCGAATGCAAGGAGCGTACCCCCCAGCCCAACAGTGTAAGTACGACCCGTACCCCCACCCGCGAATGCAAGGAGCGTACCCCCCATGCCAACAGTGTAAGTACGACCCGTACCCACACCCGCGGACGTACGGAGCGTACCCCCACCACACCAGTGTCAGTAGACTCATACCCTCACCTCGAATGCATTGTGCGTACCCCCACCGTGTATGTGCCAAGCGCACATATCCTGAAATCGGAGGTGTGTGTGCAGAGTCCACCCAGCAGTGCCCTGAGACAGGAGGGGTGGGTGTGGAGTCCTCCCAGCAGTGCCCTGAGACAGGAGGGGTGGGTGCCTATCACTCCCAGCAGTGCCCTGAGACAGGAAGGGTGGGTGTGGAGTCCTCCTAGCAGTGCCCTGAGACAGGAGGGGTGGGTGTGGAGTCCTCCCAGCAGTGCCCTGAGACAGGAGGGGTGGGTGCCTATCACTCCCAGCAGTGCCCTGAGACAGGAGGGGTGGGTGTGGAGTCCTCCCAGCAGTGCCCTGACACAGGAGGGGTGGGTGCAGAGTCCTCCCAGCAGTGCCCTGAGACAGGAGGGGTGGGTGTGGAGTCCTCCCAGCAGTGCCCTGACACAGGAGGGGTGGGTGTGGAGTCCTCCCAGCAGTGCCCTGAGACAGGAGGGGTGGGTGCAGAGTCCTCCCAGCAGTGCCCTGAGACAGGAGGGGTGGGTGTGGAGTCCTCCCAGCAGTGCCCTGAGACAGGAGGGGTGGGTGCCTATCACTCCCAGCAGTGCCCTGAGACAGGAGGGGTGGGTGTGGAGTCCTCCCAGCAGTGCCCTGAGACAGGAGGGGTGGGTGTGGAGTCCTCCCAGCAGTGCCCTGACACAGGAGGGGTGGGTGCAGAGTCCTCCCAGCAGTGCCCTGAGACAGGAGGGGTGGGTGTGGAGTCCTCCCAGCAGTGCCCTGACACAGGAGGGGTGGGTGCAGAGTCCTCCCAGCAGTGCCCTGAGACAGGAGGGGTGGGTGTGGAGTCCTCCCAGCAGTGCCCTGACACAGGAGGGGTGGGTGTGGAGTCCTCCCAGCAGTGCCCTGAGACAGGAGGGGTGGGTGCAGAGTCCTCCCAGCAGTGCCCTGAGACAGGAGGGGTGGGTGCCCATCACTCCCAGCAGTGCCCTGAGACAGGAGGGGTGTAACACATGTGTGTGAGGCCAGAATTATCCACATGCATACTGGCTACAAGGGAACATGTCCCCATGAACTCATGTCAACAGACTCCACACACAAGTACAGTGATCACCAAGGATGCCACGATTGTCGCAGGTGGAGACATGGCCCTGCATGCATGGCCAAAGTAGAAGGGCTCCGTCACACACACAGCTCATGTAGGCACAGCTCTGCGCTAAACATTGGGAACACCCTGCAGGGAAGAAAGCTGGGTACACAGAGGAAGGAATACACCCTGGGACAAGTGCACCATGCAGTAACTGCTTACATGAACAAAGAAAGTTAGCCAACACCTTGTGATGGCACACAGATCACAGGGTCCCACCAATGAGCAGTACACTACTACATATCCCACACACCCAAACCCTTACACACCACCCAAAACCATGTAGCAGCTCCACCAACACCAATACCAGCATAGCAGTAGTGTGATAATGAAAACAAAATTAAGCTTTATTCAGCATGAGCACAATGTCCGTGGATCGCAGGCAGTTCAATCTTCACAAAGCCCATAGGGCAGTCAATGATTCTCAGCTGGATGGGGGACACAGTGGGATGCGTGTCCCCTACATTGCCTGCACAGTCAAATGGCATCGTCTTCCACACTGGTGAGGGCATCGGGGGGGGGAAGCAACAGGCACCGCAGGGACATCAGGGCAAAGGGGCGGCGTTGTGGGTGCAGGGATGGAGGACTCCACCACAGGGGGTGGGTCAGTGCCAAAGGCGGAGGCCAGGATGGCACTACACACCTTTGCAAGGTCCTCCAGGGAGTCCCCTGCACCCGAAGGGACCTCAGGCCCCAAGGAGGGGGGGGGGGTCAGAGGGATGGGTCGCAGCGCCACCGGGGGAGGGTGGAGACAGGGGGGGAGACTCAACCACCCTGACCGGGGACCTCCTTGACCGCTTGCGTGGTGGTGTAACTGTGGGGCTCAGGGACAGAGCGGCCATGAAGGAGTCCTTGGGGGAGATGTGGCCAGGAGAGCTGAGGGGAGGGGATTTGGAGGGAGTGGACTGGGTGGAATGCGGACTCCCACTATGGCTGCGTGTCACACGTTTGCCCCCCGACCCAGTGGGTGTGCCTACCTCACCCTGTGTGTGCGTGTCAGGAGGAGTGCGGTGGACCTTCCCTGCTGGTGTGGTGCCCGTGTCCGTTGATGTGGGTGCATGCCGACGTCTGGGTGTACGTGTGACAGGCATGGGAGTGGGAAGTGTGGATGGGGCAGGGGTAGGTGGGGGGAGGTCGCGCTGCAGGAGACCCACTGCTGCAGTCAGTGTGGAGTCGATGGACCTCAGCAAGTTGCGTTGGTCAGCCTGCGATGAATGAATGCCCTCCAAGAAAGCCCAGATGTTGGTGAGGGTTTTGCCGTGGGCATGGAGGACATTAAGGATCGCAGCCTGACCAACCTGCAGTTGCCGCTGGATGTCCACAGACTCTGCATTGGCGGCAGCAGTGGAGACAGGGGCAGGGGGTGCGGTGCCTGGCAGGAAGGAGACATGCTGTGACCGGGCACGAGCAAGTGGGAGGCGGCTGGTGGAAACTGAGGGGGCGGTGCGAGGTGTTGTTCCGCTGTCAGCTGCTGGTGCAGCCTCCGCCCACTCGGAGACATCGTCCCCGGACCTGTCAGCTTCGTAGTCTGATGTGCCAGTCGACAGGTCCTCGGCCACACTCTCCTCCGCCTCTGTACCACTCGATGTGCCAGACCCGATGTCACGGCTGGCACTGGTGCTCGGTCCCTCCGCCTGGTCTGTGTCCATGTCTCCCTCTGTGTCCCCCGACGATGCTGTGGGCAGGGTGGAGAGACAGAAATTAATCAGACACCTGTACACATCTGTCACATGAGTCCAATCTACATAGGTAACATTGCATGGCCTGAAAAGGAAGATCCCTAACATCTACTGAACAGGGTACCGATGTAGGGCATGAAACACACAGTTGGTTGAGCCACCATGCCACTGAAATACCATGGAGAGCATGAGACAATAGCTAAACACAGGAAAAGGAGTCTGACATAGCACCCAGGCCCTGGGGACAATCCAGCACTGCATCTGCACCACACAGCGTTGGCGAAAATACCGATGACCAGGGACCATATCCATGAACTTGAGACACATGCTGCATAGGTAATGCTGAAAACATGCACAACATGACTCTGTCACTGCACATTGCGTGTGTGTCCAGACACATCACACACTGCCCAGACCCAGCAAGTGGTAATCAGGATTTAACACATAGGCATTGCCCGCCCCAACAAGACCCTACACGAGGCAAATTGTTGAGACACAGGTGGCACCAACATCTCATAGTCTGGGTGATACACACAGGGGCAGGCAAAAAGCAAGATTGGACGCCAAACAGCCAAGGTGCGCCTGTACAAATAATGAGGTACCAGTGCCCATCCTCAGATGAGTATAACAAGACACACAGGCACTGGCAACTGTGAGTATGAAGAAGGACAATCAGGTCAGGCTGCACAGTGGACACCTGTACAAAATAGCACGTCTATATACATGGTGACAGGGGACAATGGCACAGAGCACAACTTACGCTGTAGACACTGACAGTGGCCACGTTTATGATGACACATACACCACTGAGGAAAAGGTGCCCCAGGGGACAGTAGTGGGCACGCAACTACATGCTACTGAATGGTAATGACTGCAACACACGTCACCATCCCTGCACTATGTGTATCGCACACTCATGCACATCATGTCACAGGCCACTACATGGGACATGCGCGCTGTAAGGCATGACACATGAGAGACCAACTCCCATGTCTGGAGTCAGCATCAGTGCCAACTGACATGGAACCCACATGCAGTGAACTTGACAGTGCACAGGCAATGTCCCACAACCTGTTACACACCACCCCCACACATGATGCTACAGACATTGTTCCCGTGGACAAAGCGCCAGCCTACATTACCCTGTGAAGGAGTGACTACACACAGACCAGGGAACACATTGCAAGGAGGGGAAGGGTGGCAGGGGCACAGCGCTATACTGGGGCAAACAGGATCTGCACAGCACCTTTAAACCCTGCCAGTGAATTCATGCTACTGTGCCCTTACAAATGCCGGTGACACACAACAAACACACATGTACCTACCCCCTTCCGGCTGCTGCATCGCCTGTAAGCGCCTCTCCAGGTCTGGAAAGACCACCGGCAGCACACGCCTGTGGAGGTGGCTCAGACGGCGGCGGCCGCGGTTCTTGTGGCTCTCAGGTGAGTCCCCCAGCAGGAGCCGTGCAATCCTCCGCGTCCAGCACCGGATATCCTGCCAGCGTTTCCTCACCTGGGGCAGGCTCCGCCTCCGACCATCCACACCCCTCACGGCACTGACGGCGGTCAGCCAGATCTGCTCCTTGGCAGTGGCGCCTACCTGTGAGGAGGAACAAGTGACACCACATCAATACACCAGCCACATGTCACAGAGAGACATATGGGTACAAATTAGCTGGTTACAACAAGGCATGTCATGCAGCCAACGCGTTGCACCTTTGTCATAGGGACATCATCCCCTGGTGAGGGAAAAAGCACTACGTGCCACAGTGGGTACACAGGTGGAATGATGGCAATGTCACAATCAATGATCAAGGCTCACACTGTGCATCACACCCACCCCTCCTGTCTCAGGGCACTGCTGTGAGTGATAGGCCCCCACCCCTCCTGTCTCAGGGCACTGCTGGGAGGACTCTGCACACACCCCTCCTGGCTCAGGGCACTGCTGTGAGTTCTAGGCCCCCACCCCTCCTGTCTCAGGGCACTGCTGTGAGTGATAGGCCCCCACCCCTCCTGTCTCAGGGCACTGCTGGGAGACATCAGGCACCCCCCCCCTGGGACCCCCCCGACAGTACATGGCATGTGTGATACACCTGGACGCAATGGCAGAAGTCACAGTCACCACATAGGGACAGTCTGTGGCAGTGGCCTATGCACTCACCTGATACCCTGGTCGCCCATACAGCATGGAGTACTGTGGGAGGATCACATCCAGCAGAGCCATGTTCTCCTCCAGGGTGAATGGCTGTGTCCTCTCCACAGCCCTTGACATGGTTCCAGGGAATCAGTAGCAGCAGCTGGGTCGACGAATGCAAAGATGTGCAGGCAAGTGCTCCCTCATGGGACCTGGCTGCCTTATATGTGCCCTTCTGCCCAGTCTCATGCACAGGAGTACAGAGAGATTGGTCACTCACATTTGCATCCTATGTTTCCACCAATCCCTACAAACCTAGCAGTCTGTGGGTTCTCTATCGGTTTCATTCTCCTGCATGATGTCAGCCCCACAAACACATTGCAACAAAGTAGACAAATTCCAACTGACTTCTGCTGTGCACCTTCCAGAACAATTTCGAATTTTGAACTTGGTCTCCATGACAACCAGCATGCATGTAGGCCTTAATACTTGTCCCCTATGTAATTTGGAGCATCACACACAGGTACGGTGCGTGTGGGGGCCCTAGGGCACCCCAAATGCATGGCAACGGCCCGTACATGCATGCCTACGCTCTCCATCACTATGGGTCTGCACGCGTATGCGTACCCGTAGTGGTACGGACCGTACACTCGCATCTACGCTCTCCATCACTATGGGTCTGCACGCGTATGCGTACTCGTAGTGATAGTGAGCGTAGATGCGAGTGTACGGTCCGTACCACTACGGGTACGCATACGCGTGCAGACCCATAGTGATAGTGAGCGTAGATGCGAGTGTACGGTCCGCACCACTACGGGTACGCATACGCGTGCAGACCCATAGTGATAGTGAGCGTAGATGTGAGTGTACGGTCCGTACCACTACGGGTACGCATACGCATGCAGACCCATAGTGATAGTGAGCGTAGATGCGAGTGTACGGTCCGCACCACTACGGGTACGCATACGCGTGCAGACCCATAGTGATAGGGCCGTACACTCGCATCTACGCTCTCTATCACTATGGGTCTGCACGCGTATGCGTACTCGTAGTGGTACGGACCGTACACTCACATTTACGCTCTCCATCACTATGGGTCTGCACGCGTATGCGTACCCTTAGTGGCACGGACCGTACACTCACATTTACGCTCTCCATCACTATGGGTCTGCACGCGTATGCGTACCCGTAGTGGCACGGACCGTACACTCGCATCTACGCTCGCCATCACGATGGGTACACATACGGCAGCACTCCCACAGTGATTTGGGAACATGCACAGGCCCTCTCAGCAGCAGTACGGCGGATTTTACACATCACTGTGGTGATAGGCGACACACATGTAGGAATAGGGCGGACATACTTGTCCATGGATGGACATACTTGTCCAGGAATGGACATCAAGGCATCGTCTGTGCATTACCACATGTGTGGGGCACAGGTGTCACAGGCTGTGATGTGGAACATGCCTCCTGAGTGGAGAAGGCACCAGATGTATGATGAGATGTGTACATGTGTACTGTGTGAGGGTGCAATGTGTGCCAGGCATGCCCTTGACTCCTTTGACATGTGTGCATGTGGGACTGCGCACTTGGGGTGAGCGTCACTGGCATGGCACGGACACCAACACACGGAAGTGTCCCATGATGCCCGGTACAGGGGTCATGACACATGACTTATCACTACCCACAGTGCACAATGTGACTATGCCATATATGTGTCTGGGATTTACATCAGGTTGATGTTGTAGCACCCTCAACAGCTGCAGCCGTTGCAGCAACCAACATGTGGCTGTGTGTAGATTGTCATTGCACACTGTTCCCAACACCATGCCACATGTGTTCTCGGATGTGAGGTGCACATGTATGCAAGGGACACGGAGTAGCGTGACAAGGCCATGTCAGCAAACTCACAAGGAATGTGTGGTGAGTCATGACATGTGCACCTTCATGGCAAGGTGTGTGGGCTGGACTAGTGTAATGTCATGTGACCTGTGGCTCAAGTGTTCCGCTGCCAGTCACTGCAATCGGCATCACACTTCTGCTGATGTGTGGGTGTATGTCACTCCTGTCTTGCGTCGGGCAGTGCACTTGCACTGGGACACAGCTATTTCCATGGCGTGGCATGGGGAGGTTCTCAATCACCGTGTGTAGCTGGGTCTTGGAAGGAGTGTCACCTTGCATCCATACGTGTCCTGGGCATGTAGCACATGCCTGACTCCCTATGTGGCATGTGTGTATTGCCAGATTTACATGTGCTCAGTAGACATGAGTTGTTCTCGTAGTGCACTCACTCTTCCTTGTCACTTCCAAATTACTGCAGAGCGCCTCCTGTTGCCCGAAGAATTCCAGACTTGGCCACCATGCAGGAGAATGACAGGATCCGGCTCTACCGCTTCACCCAACCGTTGATTCTGGAGCTGACGGCGAGACTGGCACCACACCTGCAACCGCAGCACAGGTATCCTACGGCACTGACACCCCAGCTGAAGGTAATGGCTGCCCTACATTTCCTTGCCACGGGTACCTTCCAAAATACCATAGCTCATGTTGGTGGCATGTCCCAGAGCATGTTCAGCGGTGTGCTGCATGATTTCTTGGAGGCCATGTTGATTCACCTGGATGACTTCATCAAGTTCCCAACCCCTGAACAGATGACTGAGGTCAAGCGTGGTTTCTATGCCCTGGGAGGGATGCCCCATGTCATTGGGTCCATAGATGGGACACATGTAGGTTTGGTACCACCACACGCACGGGAGGTGGCGTACCGCAATCGGAAGCACTACCACTCCATCAATGCCCTTGTGGTGTGTCTGTCCAACATGGTGATTTCACATGTCTGTGCTCGTTTCCCAGGATCAGCACACGATGCCTACATCATGAGGCGTAGCGGGATGCCTGATATGATGATGCAGCTGCGCAACGAACGAGCATGTGTTGTTGGTGGGTACAGTCTGTCTGTCCTGTATTCTGTTTGGCCGAGCAGCACTACCGCTTCGCCAGTTCTAACGATATCCATGTGCTTTCCATTTAGGGGACGCTGGCTATCCCAACATGCCTTGGCTGCTGACACCTCTCCGCAACCCCATCACGCCGGCCCAGCTCCGCTACAACACCGCCCATGGCCGGACAAGGCGAGTGATAGAGAGGACGTTTGGCATGCTGAAGAGCCGATTCCGGTGCCTCCACAAGACCGGCGGCGCACTCCCATATGCCCCGGCAAAGGTTTGCAAGATCTTCATGGTCTGCTGCATGCTGCACAACATGGCAGTTGAAAGAGCTGTGCCACTCATCCTGAATCAACATGACGAGGACCATCCACCCGTGGAGGACGAAGGGCTTGGCAATGGGGCTAGTGATGTGGAGGATGTGGAGCCGCAAGAGGACATCCGGACTCGGCTCATACGCGACTTCTTTGCTTAGTGGTGAGTACCAGTGTCTGAGTGTGCACGCCTTGGTCCCCGTGTGGCATGTGTTGTGATGCGTGTCTCCACCTGCATGTATGGCACGTGAGTCAGAGGTGTGCGTGGGTGTGTCACTGGAGTGATGGTGGCAGTGATGGTAGTATTTCCCCACTCATAATTGTGACCTAGCATTTTTTCATCCATACATGTGTCGAGTCAATGCACATGCAAGTGGCTGTGCTTTTTGTGGCTGACTTCTTGTGTGTCTCTCTTCCCCAGGTACCTGCGCATGCCGTCTTCTGGTTGCATTGTTGTGGCACTGCTATTCCTCATGGACATGGCATCGTGGGCTGACTCAGCGTTACAGGCACGGACACGTTTGGAAGTCTCCATGGGGTAAGGGATGCATCTTGGGTGTATTGGGTGTGGCAGTTGTTCACGATGTGTGCACACTGCCCCGGTCGGGGTTTGGTTCCTCTGCAGACATGTGGCATCCCCATGGGACACAACATGCAGCTGGGTACACCTGAATAGATGGGCTGCCTGGTTGTCAGTCATCAGTGATGGGATAGTGGATTGTGATGAAGGCATCAATGTGTGTGACACTGCCCTCGGACACATACGGTTAACATTGTCTTGACATGGCGTGGGACTTCCACATCAGCGGATGTATGGTGTATGGCAGTCTCTCCGTGAGCAGCTGTGGGTATTTAGCTGTTAGCCGACACTTGTGTGCCAGTTCCATGGCTATCACGCATTTGTGCTGCAGAAGGGGGGTGCCAGTGTTTGAGCCACATGTTACTCCACATGATGTGTTCATGTGTACTTCAAGTTGCCTCTGCAATCCCAAAAACATGACTATTAAAGGTGTCCCTATGCCTCCAAGGTGCCTCTTCTCAGTCAATGCTGGTGTGTTGGCACGGTGCATCCTGCATGTCTGGCATGGTATTCCCTGATTGTGGCTATGTGTCAATGTGTCGAGTGGCAAGATGCAAGCTGTGTGTGTGTGCTGAGACTGTGTATTGGGCATGATGTCCATGACTGTGTGGGTAGTGTGACATGTGCCATCCCCATGCATCCAACGTTGTCCAGGCCCCCATTCTCTGCATCCACCGGACTCAAGCTTGCAGGACATGGTTCTGCCACCTGTCTACACGTACCTGGGTGCCCCCCAGGACACTGGACTGGATCCCTGACCTCTGCGCATGACTGTTGCTGTACTCAATGTGTGTGTCAGCACGGTTGTTCGGTAACCCCCTCAGCTGGTTGGGCCCATCACAGGTGTGTATGGTGCTCCATGTCTGTCTTGCCTAATAAACTGTGACCCATGTGTCCTGTGCCAGACTCAGGCCCCAGGGTGTGGATGGTTGAAGTGAACAGATGACTCAGGCATGTTTAGACTGTACAAGACACATGTTAGGTAATAATGCTACCAGCAGGCATCTACTCTTAATAGTGTGATTTATTATTGGGGGGGGGGGGGGGACAAAGTGAGGGGCTTTCCGGGATTAGGGAATCCAAAGTTCAGTAGGGGAGTTGGTGTCCTTGCCATTGGAAATCCTCAGAGTCCATGCCACAGTCTTTGTCAACATTGGTCAGCCAGTGACCAGCAGGGCCATGTGGCAGAGAATGTCTCTTGATGCTGTGATGCTGTTGCTCCAGTGGGCCAGGTGCCAGGCCAGGTGTCCTGGGAGATGGTGATGTAGCAGCCACCCTCACGGTCCTTTCCGTGGACGACCCGGCTTCCTGCGGGGAACCTCAGCAGCAGGCCGTGACGACGTCTGGGATGCTCCGTCGGATGTTTCCTCCTCCTCCTCATGATCCCTCCCTGTGGGTGGTGATGTTCTCCGCCTTCTGGCACAGGGAGGGTCGGCCATGGTGTCGGCCATCCGACGGAGTTCAGCGTGAATCCCCTGGGACGCCGTCACTTGCTCAGCCTGTCTGTCCTCCATCCTCCGTTGGTGTAGCTGTAGACAGGCTATTAGCTCCGCATGTTGCTGGGCCTGCTGGACCTTGATCCCCTCGAGGACGGACACAACCTGGGCCATGCCCGTGGTGTCCTGCCGGTATGAGTCCAGGATGTTACGGACATGGGAAAATACCGGATCCCCAGCCAACTGGTCAGGCTCGCGCCTCCGCCGTCCTCCACTCCCACCACCCCTGCCCACTTGCGTCTGGCCTGCACTTGTGGGCACATCGGGTCTCCGGGACCCCTGAGGGGTGGCATTGGCGTTGTCGCCTGCCTCCTCCTGGGTGCCCGGGACACCGTGTCCCTCCTGGCGAACCTGGCTGCATTGTGGTGTTGGGGCAGGGATCCTGGGTGTCTCCTGGGATGTGGCTGGAGTGGGGGTGGTGGTTGGCACGGTTGTACCTGACGCAGGTGCTGCAGGTGGTTGGACATCAGAGGGGCCAGGTCGGTCGGGGTCGTCCGCAGAGTGGTGAGAGTGGTCGCTGCCGGTGGGATCGGTCTCCTGCAGATCCGGGTCCTGTGAGTGTTCCCCCCCAGTGTTGGGGGGTGCAGCACGACGTTGACCTGTGTGTGAGAGAGAAAATGTTAATTTGGATCCATGCAACATCCATGTTTCATCCATTACAAAGTTGGCACATTTCCTCTTGGAATTAGGATCTGTCTTGCATTCCACTCACAGTGCACTTGTGCATGTGTGTGTCCCTTGGGCACCAATTTGGCCCCTTTAACTATGTGTGGCACAGTCTTACTTGCTGCGTCAAGTGTGACTGCAGTCAGCAGTGGAGTGTGCATGTGTGCCGAGCTATGCATTTGCGCCTTCCTTGTAGCACTGTACATGTGCACATGGAGTGGATCCACACACTTATATGATGCAGGTGGCTGTCCTTGTGCTCGTGTACAGGTTGTGACATGGCCCTGCGTTTTGCCATGATGAAGAGGGGGGGTTCTGGCACTGGCCACCCTTGTCTACATGCACGCAGTCCACCTGCTGACGAGCAGACATTCCCACACACCACAGGACTGATTTGCTCTCCCTGTGTCTCCCTCCTTCTCTGTCCCCCTCTCCCTCCCTCTCTGTCCCCCTCTCCCTCCCTCTGTGTGTCAGCCTCCTCCCTCTGTCCATCTTCCTGTGTCTCCCTCCCTCTCTGTCCCCCTCTCCCTCCCTCTCTGTCCCCCTCTCCCTCCCTCTGTGTGTCAGCCTCCTCCCTCTGTCCGTCTCCCTCCCTCTCAGTCCCCCTCTCCCTCCCTCTGTGTCCCCCTCTCCCTCCCTCTCTGTCCCCCTCTCCCTCCCTCTGTGTGTCAGCCTCCTCCCTCTGTCCATCTTCCTGTGTCTCCCTCCCTCTCTGTCCCCCTCTCCCTCCCTCTCTGTCCCCCTCTCCCTCCCTCTGTGTGTCAGCCTCCTCCCTCTGTCCGTCTCCCTCCCTCTCAGTCCCCCTCTCCCTCCCTCTGTGTCCCCCTCTCCCTCCCTCCGTGTGTCACCCTCTGTCACCTTGGCCCAGCTTCCTGGGCACACACTGTTAGCAGATCTTTGAGTGGCCCTTGGCCTGTTGATGTGAGTTTGTTTCTGATCTCCAGGCACCCATTTTGTCTGCTGTGTGTCTGTGCGCTGCTGCTGTGGTGGTGTGTGCTGCCACTCTTTCACACTGTTGGCTGTTCATTAGCTGCTGGCATGTGCAAAACAGTGCCTTCACCCCCATGTGTTGATGCAAGGCGTCCGCCATTTGCTGGCAAGTCATTCCTGTGTTGGGACACAGTGTTTGTCTGCCTGTGACCTAGGCCATATGGGCAGAGGGCATTGTTGTCTGCTTTGGAGTCGCACTATGTGATTCTTGGTGCCCAGCCTCCCGACTTCCGGGTTACCGTGTCATGTGTTGTTGTCTTCTGTGGCCTGTGACTTGACATTGTCCAGCTGGGTGCATGGGGCATGGTGGCAGCAGTGGCATGTGCCTGCTCATGGAGTGTGGTTGAGTAATGCGATGGCTTGTGGTGGTTGCGTGCCTGTTATTAATTTTGGTTGTGGTTGCAGTTCCCCCCATGTGAGGTGCGTTGTTTGTGTACTCACCCGGGTCTCGGAGTCCTTCTACTCCTTCAACTGCCTCCACCGGCAGTATGGCCATCACCCTCTCCTCCCAGGGATGGTACTGTACGGCTCTGCGGGAGGGCCCTCCTCCGGTGGCGTTGGCCTGGTCGTGTTCCTCCTGTCTCTTGGCTCTGACCCTCCTCCGCAGATCGTACCACCTGTTCTGGCAATCCTGCTTGGTCCTCCTGGTGTCCGCAACAGCATTCACAGCATCGACGATGGTCTGCCACATGGCTGTTTTGGCTGCCTGGCTGGTGCTTCTGACCAATGTTCCAAAGATCTGTGGCTCGACTCTGAGGATTTGATCAACAAGGACCTCCAACTCTCGGTGACTGAACTTTGGATTCTTGGTAGTGGGCATGGTGAGGGGTGTGGGTGGGGATGGTGTGGGTGTGGGGGGTGTGTGGATGTTGGGGGGGGGTGTGGATGGTTGTGTGTGTGTGTGAATGTGATGAGAGGGTGTTTGTGAGGGTGGTCGTGTGAAGGTGTGCAAGTGTAAGATGTGGTGTCGCTTGTAGTCTGGTTCTGTGGTGTCTGGCAGCAGTGGGTCTGTTGCAAAGGCTCATGGTTTGTGTGTGTGGGCCCTTTTCATTGGTCCATGGGTGGGTGTGGCAGTGTTTGAATTTTGGGTGGGTGTGTTATAAGGAGTGGTGGTGTATTGGGCCTCTGTTTGTTTTTGACAGTTGCAGGTCAGTGATTGTGTTATTTTAGTGGTTGTTGGCCATGTTTAGTGGCTGTGTGCCTTTCGAATGGTGTATTGTTGAGTTGTTTTGTTTTGTCCTTGTTGTGTACGTGCGTTTTGAGCGTGTGTACGGTGTGTACATGGGCCATTTGGTTGTACGATTTGGTCCTTGTGTGTGGCTTTGTACGACTCGTACATGCGGTTGTGATGTTGGGGCATGGGGTGCGCTCCGTACTTAGGAGGTTGTGTTGGGGGTGCGCCAGGAACGTACTGGGGTGGGGGTACGACTGGAACGTACTGGGGTGTGGGTACGACTGGAACGTACTGGGGTGTGGGTAGACGGGGCTATGACATGTCCTGGGGTGGGGGTGTGGCTCGCACGTACTGGGGTGTAGGTACATATACGGGGGGTACGTGTCGGACGTACGGGGGCTGGGGGGAGTGTTGGGCGCGTATGCGGGCACATGTCTCCATGGTTGCTGTAGGAGTTCGGTGCGGACGGTGTTTTTTCCATACGGTTGTAACCTCGGACGCACGGGATGGATCGTGATTCCTAGGTCGGACTTGGTTTTTCACGTTTGTAAGGTAAATCGTCCGAGGACGTGTCGGACACATTTTCCGACCCGGGAACGTGTGGGGAATGATTCCCAGTGCGGTTCGTATGGACTTTTTACCATGCGAATCGTGATTGCCAGTTCGTACGGCACTTGTACGATTCGTACGGTAAAAAGACCCGATACGAGTCGCACGGGGGAGTTTTTTACCGGATCGTGATCGGCACCTAAATATTTTTCAAAAACACTCCCCACCCTTATCCCCTATAACCCCAAAATCCCACTTATTAAATGTATTTTATTAGTAAAATGTTTAATTGTAAATTTTAATACCAAAATTTAAATGTAATTCTTTTGTAATTCAATATTAACTAATAAATATATATCTAAAACACTCCCCACCCTTATCCCCTATAACCCCAAAATCCCACTTATTACATTTATTTTATTATTAGAATTTTCACATTTAAATTTTAAAAACTTATTTGAAATTTTTTTATTTGTAAATATAATATTTCAAAAATTATATCATAAATTATTAAATTTTATTAGTAAAATTTTTAATTGTAAATTTTCAGACCAAAATTGAAATTTCATTTTTTTAAATTCAATATTAAATATTAAATATATATCTAAAACACTCCCCACCCTTATCCCCTATAACCCCAAAATCCCACTTATTACATTTATTTAATTATTACAATTTTCACATTTAAATGTGAAAAACAAATTAGAATTTTTTTTTTTTGTTTTTAAATATAATATTTCAAAAATTATATCCTAAAATATTAAATTTAATATTTATTTCAAAAACACTCCCCACCCTTAACCCCTATATACACAACATCCCACTAAAAAATTTTTTTTTCAGAATTAAAATTTAAATATTACAATTTTTTACAAAATTTTAATTCAAATTCTACAAAAATGTATTAAAATATTTTATTTCAAATATATATTTTTAAAACACTCCCCACCCTTATCCCCTATAAACCCAACATCCCGCTCCTAAAATTACATATCAAAATTAAAAAAATTATATTAATAATATTTCAAAAATTATATCCTAAAATATTAAATTTAATATTTATTTCCAAAACACTCCCCACCCTTAACCCCTATATACACAACATCCCACTAAAAATTTTTTTTTTCATAATTAAAATTTAAATATTACAATTTTGTTCAAAATTTAAATTCAAATTCTACAACAATGTATTAAAATATTTTATTTCAAATATATATTTTTAAAACACTCCCCACCCTTATCCCCTATAAACCCAACATCCTGCTCCTAAAATTATATATCAAAATTAAAAAAATTATATTAATAGAAACAAAATTGTTATTTTTAATACACTTAAATAAACATTTGCTGACACTTCTAAACAATAATTTTTAACAAATCACAAAATGACTTAATACTATCCTTTTTCGATATTTTTACTACACGATATTATGTCTGTCGATATACTATACCTCGATATTTTACTACACATAACAATCTCGACATTTTTTACATCGATATTAATGACAGAGATATATTGTTCCATCGATATTTTGACTTCGATATTTCTGTATATCGATATTACATTTCCGATATTTTGTCTACTCACCGTCAGAACTAGCCTGGTGGAAGGCCTCGAGATGGCATTATAGGTCTAGCTGTCAATGACCTATTAAATTTTCTTTCTTCTGTTTTATTACATTTTCTACAGTCCACCGAACTTCAATCAGGCTTGCATTGACGGTGCTGGTAGGAGTGTGTTAGTGGGCTAGAGTGGCCGGGTCAGGGGCTGTGTGGCTTTGGCTGGTGCATTTGCTGAGGGAAATTTTCCCCTGTTATTTTGTGTGTTGGATGCAGCCAAGGGGGCTGCCGCTGGACCAGTCATTGCAGCCTCGACTCATAGTGTCGTGGTGGAGAGGTAAATTGGTTGTATTTCGTGGCGCAGCAGAAGACAAGTGCCGGTGTTGGGGCCTTAGTTTGCATTATGTTGGCCCATCGGCAACTGAGGCAGAGTGGACGTGGCTCGTCCGTAGTTAATGGTTGTGAGCACCAGACATGGTGGCTCGGATTTGTGTCACGTGTCAGTGTACACGGTTGCAGGAACTTACGGGCAGCAAGAATCCTAAGCATATACTATTCAGCTATCCTCAGGGGGTGTTTTAGGGCGCATGCGCCTAGTTATCACAGCGCTGCGCTTTTACAAGGTACAGCCTTGTGCAGTGGGACTCGCTGGGTTTGTTCGATGGCAGCTTATCCTCTTTCATGGTGCCATCAGTCGGGCTCATTGTCCCTGCTGTTCAGAACTGGTTGAGTTCTCTCCCGAGGCTAATCCTGTGAGTAAGGCTGTAAGGAGCAGTATAAAACACAAGGGTAGCTGCAGTAATTAAATATTTGTATGTGCCCATCTCCTGCAGCTAATTAGTCTGTTTAGACTGACTGTATATTCGAGGGTGGCTCGCTGCCCCCCGATGGGAAGGCCACCAGTACGGTGGAAGCACGAATTAGACAGAACCTTAGGTAGGCAGCAGGTACGGGTCCCGCTGACTGATTGGCGTGCCAGGCAGAGCAGAGCGCCTGCTCGACAATGCGTATCGGAGGGCAACGTTGGGGCACACTGGTCTAGGGTGCCTCGCCCACTGTGCCAAGCTGTGTTGGGCCGGTGAGGAGATTCGGTGTTTTGTTAACGTGAAGTGCAACCGCTACTTATAGAGATCCCCGTTATCGCTAAGCCGTGCCCTCTTTCCATTGGTCACGCCCCCTTTAGGTGACCCCGTCTCATCAAATCCTTACGACGTGGCATACAATCTTTTAGCATTCCTTCCAGGGGTCGGTGTGGGAAAATATCTCAGTTTCACTTTTCAATTGTATCACAACAGTTACCTATTGTTTCCTTACGTGACAGTGGGCAATGTACTTGACCTCTGTAGTCATAACATCTCAAGGCGCCTTGTGGGCATGGAGGGTATTTCTGCATAGGTTTTCGAATCTTACAATACTTGAGGTTGGGGCATGTTGTGCACCACCTGCCATGGTACTTTCTTCCCTATATGAGCTAGTTTACAAGGCACGGTAACATGCTGGTGAAAAAAGATGGCATTTCCACCTCCTGCAATTTCTCTTCTTGTCCGTTGTGGGTACTATTCACCTGCCTTCCTTAACATCCGAACTGTTTTCGTTCAGGCGGTATATAGATTTCTATGCTCTGTGGCCATATGTCACGGTTTTAAAACTAGGGACTTATGAGTGTGCACTTTTGTTAAATGTTGGGCATCCACACATTTCTCTCTCCCTTACACACAGCATGCACAAGACAAAAGTTACTCAATTATTTTTCGGGGTACCCAGCGGGGCTGCATGGGGTCATGTGTGAAGTACAAAAGGTTTGAGAGGTGTCCAGTGTTGAGTACACTCCAGCATAATACAGGACTGACCTGCCCTCCTCTGACTTCATCACCCTAGATGGAGGATAGGTAGGGATTTTGTTTCCTCCTTTGTACTTACCTCGTAAGTTTTATTTCACTTATGCATGGCATTAATTTTAATTAGGTAAGTGCTGGGTCACTCGCAAGTATCCACTCCAGCTGCTGCCCGACACAACTGTAGCCTTGGGAAGCCTGGACCAGACTGAATCGCCACACCCACTCAAGTGTTAGGATGAAGGTGATGTTTCAGGGGTTTGGCTGCACGGCTAGAGCAGTGTGTGGTGAAGCCGGGATTGGCCTCCTGCCGCGAGCCCGGGCACCTGGTGGGTCAAGTGTCAGGCTTAGTAGTTGGGTTGTTATGCTTATGCAGGAAGGTTTTTAGCATGCCCTGAACGCAAGGAAACTTTTCTTGCACACATGACCAATAAGCATGGGGCATATGGGATTTGTTCAGGGGCAACCATTGACTAAGGACATCCCATATGATAATGTGCCGACCCCTCAGCCTTTCACCCTCCTGAGGCCGATAAAATGAGTACCTTCAACTGTGGTGGCAATAATTACCTGTTAAGCAGGGCCAGGATAGCTTTCGGGGTGAAGGGTGGGTTTGGCACAGCCTGTGGCAACCTCAGTTGCCAAGCGTCTTACTATTCGGTAACGATATCCATGTGCTTTCCATTTAGGGGACGCTGGCTATCCCAACATGCCTTGGCTGCTGACACCTCTCCGCAACCCCATCACGCCGGCCCAGCTCCGCTACAACACCGCCCATGGCCGGACAAGGCGAGTGATAGAGAGGACGTTTGGCATGCTGAAGAGCCGATTCCGGTGCCTCCACAAGACCGGCGGCGCACTCCCATATGCCCCGGCAAAGGTTTGCAAGATCTTCATGGTCTGCTGCATGCTGCACAACATGGCAGTTGAAAGAGCTGTGCCACTCATCCTGAATCAACATGACGAGGACCATCCACCCGTGGAGGACGAAGGGCTTGGCAATGGGGCTAGTGATGTGGAGGATGTGGAGCCGCAAGAGGACATCCGGACTCGGCTCATACGCGACTTCTTTGCTTAGTGGTGAGTACCAGTGTCTGAGTGTGCACGCCTTGGTCCCCGTGTGGCATGTGTTGTGATGCGTGTCTCCACCTGCATGTATGGCACGTGAGTCAGAGGTGTGCGTGGGTGTGTCACTGGAGTGATGGTGGCAGTGATGGTAGTATTTCCCCACTCATAATTGTGACCTAGCATTTTTTCATCCATACATGTGTCGAGTCAATGCACATGCAAGTGGCTGTGCTTTTTGTGGCTGACTTCTTGTGTGTCTCTCTTCCCCAGGTACCTGCGCATGCCGTCTTCTGGTTGCATTGTTGTGGCACTGCTATTCCTCATGGACATGGCATCGTGGGCTGACTCAGCGTTACAGGCACGGACACGTTTGGAAGTCTCCATGGGGTAAGGGATGCATCTTGGGTGTATTGGGTGTGGCAGTTGTTCACGATGTGTGCACACTGCCCCGGTCGGGGTTTGGTTCCTCTGCAGACATGTGGCATCCCCATGGGACACAACATGCAGCTGGGTACACCTGAATAGATGGGCTGCCTGGTTGTCAGTCATCAGTGATGGGATAGTGGATTGTGATGAAGGCATCAATGTGTGTGACACTGCCCTCGGACACATACGGTTAACATTGTCTTGACATGGCGTGGGACTTCCACATCAGCGGATGTATGGTGTATGGCAGTCTCTCCGTGAGCAGCTGTGGGTATTTAGCTGTTAGCCGACACTTGTGTGCCAGTTCCATGGCTATCACGCATTTGTGCTGCAGAAGGGGGGTGCCAGTGTTTGAGCCACATGTTACTCCACATGATGTGTTCATGTGTACTTCAAGTTGCCTCTGCAATCCCAAAAACATGACTATTAAAGGTGTCCCTATGCCTCCAAGGTGCCTCTTCTCAGTCAATGCTGGTGTGTTGGCACGGTGCATCCTGCATGTCTGGCATGGTATTCCCTGATTGTGGCTATGTGTCAATGTGTCGAGTGGCAAGATGCAAGCTGTGTGTGTGTGCTGAGACTGTGTATTGGGCATGATGTCCATGACTGTGTGGGTAGTGTGACATGTGCCATCCCCATGCATCCAACGTTGTCCAGGCCCCCATTCTCTGCATCCACCGGACTCAAGCTTGCAGGACATGGTTCTGCCACCTGTCTACACGTACCTGGGTGCCCCCCAGGACACTGGACTGGATCCCTGACCTCTGCGCATGACTGTTGCTGTACTCAATGTGTGTGTCAGCACGGTTGTTCGGTAACCCCCTCAGCTGGTTGGGCCCATCACAGGTGTGTATGGTGCTCCATGTCTGTCTTGCCTAATAAACTGTGACCCATGTGTCCTGTGCCAGACTCAGGCCCCAGGGTGTGGATGGTTGAAGTGAACAGATGACTCAGGCATGTTTAGACTGTACAAGACACATGTTAGGTAATAATGCTACCAGCAGGCATCTACTCTTAATAGTGTGATTTATTATTGGGGGGGGGGGGGACAAAGTGAGGGGCTTTCCGGGATTAGGGAATCCAAAGTTCAGTAGGGGAGTTGGTGTCCTTGCCATTGGAAATCCTCAGAGTCCATGCCACAGTCTTTGTCAACATTGGTCAGCCAGTGACCAGCAGGGCCATGTGGCAGAGAATGTCTCTTGATGCTGTGATGCTGTTGCTCCAGTGGGCCAGGTGCCAGGCCAGGTGTCCTGGGAGATGGTGATGTAGCAGCCACCCTCACGGTCCTTTCCGTGGACGACCCGGCTTCCTGCGGGGAACCTCAGCAGCAGGCCGTGACGACGTCTGGGATGCTCCGTCGGATGTTTCCTCCTCCTCCTCATGATCCCTCCCTGTGGGTGGTGATGTTCTCCGCCTTCTGGCACAGGGAGGGTCGGCCATGGTGTCGGCCATCCGACGGAGTTCAGCGTGAATCCCCTGGGACGCCGTCACTTGCTCAGCCTGTCTGTCCTCCATCCTCCGTTGGTGTAGCTGTAGACAGGCTATTAGCTCCGCATGTTGCTGGGCCTGCTGGACCTTGATCCCCTCGAGGACGGACACAACCTGGGCCATGCCCGTGGTGTCCTGCCGGTATGAGTCCAGGATGTTACGGACATGGGAAAATACCGGATCCCCAGCCAACTGGTCAGGCTCGCGCCTCCGCCGTCCTCCACTCCCACCACCCCTGCCCACTTGCGTCTGGCCTGCACTTGTGGGCACATCGGGTCTCCGGGACCCCTGAGGGGTGGCATTGGCGTTGTCGCCTGCCTCCTCCTGGGTGCCCGGGACACCGTGTCCCTCCTGGCGAACCTGGCTGCATTGTGGTGTTGGGGCAGGGATCCTGGGTGTCTCCTGGGATGTGGCTGGAGTGGGGGTGGTGGTTGGCACGGTTGTACCTGACGCAGGTGCTGCAGGTGGTTGGACATCAGAGGGGCCAGGTCGGTCGGGGTCGTCCGCAGAGTGGTGAGAGTGGTCGCTGCCGGTGGGATCGGTCTCCTGCAGATCCGGGTCCTGTGAGTGTTCCCCCCCAGTGTTGGGGGGTGCAGCACGACGTTGACCTGTGTGTGAGAGAGAAAATGTTAATTTGGATCCATGCAACATCCATGTTTCATCCGTTACAAAGTTGGCACATTTCCTCTTGGAATTAGGATCTGTCTTGCATTCCACTCACAGTGCACTTGTGCATGTGTGTGTCCCTTGGGCACCAATTTGGCCCCTTTAACTATGTGTGGCACAGTCTTACTTGCTGCGTCAAGTGTGACTGCAGTCAGCAGTGGAGTGTGCATGTGTGCCGAGCTATGCATTTGCGCCTTCCTTGTAGCACTGTACATGTGCACATGGAGTGGATCCACACACTTATATGATGCAGGTGGCTGTCCTTGTGCTCGTGTACAGGTTGTGACATGGCCCTGCGTTTTGCCATGATGAAGAGGGGGGGTTCTGGCACTGGCCACCCTTGTCTACATGCACGCAGTCCACCTGCTGACGAGCAGACATTCCCACACACCACAGGACTGATTTGCTCTCCCTGTGTCTCCCTCCTTCTCTGTCCCCCTCTCCCTCCCTCTCTGTCCCCCTCTCCCTCCCTCTGTGTGTCAGCCTCCTCCCTCTGTCCATCTTCCTGTGTCTCCCTCCCTCTCTGTCCCCCTCTCCCTCCCTCTCTGTCCCCCTCTCCCTCCCTCTGTGTGTCAGCCTCCTCCCTCTGTCCGTCTCCCTCCCTCTCAGTCCCCCTCTCCCTCCCTCTGTGTCCCCCTCTCCCTCCCTCTCTGTCCCCCTCTCCCTCCCTCTGTGTGTCAGCCTCCTCCCTCTGTCCATCTTCCTGTGTCTCCCTCCCTCTCTGTCCCCCTCTCCCTCCCTCTCTGTCCCCCTCTCCCTCCCTCTGTGTGTCAGCCTCCTCCCTCTGTCCGTCTCCCTCCCTCTCAGTCCCCCTCTCCCTCCCTCTGTGTCCCCCTCTCCCTCCCTCCGTGTGTCACCCTCTGTCACCTTGGCCCAGCTTCCTGGGCACACACTGTTAGCAGATCTTTGAGTGGCCCTTGGCCTGTTGATGTGAGTTTGTTTCTGATCTCCAGGCACCCATTTTGTCTGCTGTGTGTCTGTGCGCTGCTGCTGTGGTGGTGTGTGCTGCCACTCTTTCACACTGTTGGCTGTTCATTAGCTGCTGGCATGTGCAAAACAGTGCCTTCACCCCCATGTGTTGATGCAAGGCGTCCGCCATTTGCTGGCAAGTCATTCCTGTGTTGGGACACAGTGTTTGTCTGCCTGTGACCTAGGCCATATGGGCAGAGGGCATTGTTGTCTGCTTTGGAGTCGCACTATGTGATTCTTGGTGCCCAGCCTCCCGACTTCCGGGTTACCGTGTCATGTGTTGTTGTCTTCTGTGGCCTGTGACTTGACATTGTCCAGCTGGGTGCATGGGGCATGGTGGCAGCAGTGGCATGTGCCTGCTCATGGAGTGTGGTTGAGTAATGCGATGGCTTGTGGTGGTTGCGTGCCTGTTATTAATTTTGGTTGTGGTTGCAGTTCCCCCCATGTGAGGTGCGTTGTTTGTGTACTCACCCGGGTCTCGGAGTCCTTCTACTCCTTCAACTGCCTCCACCGGCAGTATGGCCATCACCCTCTCCTCCCAGGGATGGTACTGTACGGCTCTGCGGGAGGGCCCTCCTCCGGTGGCGTTGGCCTGGTCGTGTTCCTCCTGTCTCTTGGCTCTGACCCTCCTCCGCAGATCGTACCACCTGTTCTGGCAATCCTGCTTGGTCCTCCTGGTGTCCGCAACAGCATTCACAGCATCGACGATGGTCTGCCACATGGCTGTTTTGGCTGCCTGGCTGGTGCTTCTGACCAATGTTCCAAAGATCTGTGGCTCGACTCTGAGGATTTGATCAACAAGGACCTCCAACTCTCGGTGACTGAACTTTGGATTCTTGGTAGTGGGCATGGTGAGGGGTGTGGGTGGGGATGGTGTGGGTGTGGGGGGTGTGTGGATGTTGGGGGGGGTGTGGATGGTTGTGTGTGTGTGTGAATGTGATGAGAGGGTGTTTGTGAGGGTGGTCGTGTGAAGGTGTGCAAGTGTAAGATGTGGTGTCGCTTGTAGTCTGGTTCTGTGGTGTCTGGCAGCAGTGGGTCTGTTGCAAAGGCTCATGGTTTGTGTGTGTGGGCCCTTTTCATTGGTCCATGGGTGGGTGTGGCAGTGTTTGAATTTTGGGTGGGTGTGTTATAAGGAGTGGTGGTGTATTGGGCCTCTGTTTGTTTTTGACAGTTGCAGGTCAGTGATTGTGTTATTTTAGTGGTTGTTGGCCATGTTTAGTGGCTGTGTGCCTTTCGAATGGTGTATTGTTGAGTTGTTTTGTTTTGTCCTTGTTGTGTACGTGCGTTTTGAGCGTGTGTACGGTGTGTACATGGGCCATTTGGTTGTACGATTTGGTCCTTGTGTGTGGCTTTGTACGACTCGTACATGCGGTTGTGATGTTGGGGCATGGGGTGCGCTCCGTACTTAGGAGGTTGTGTTGGGGGTGCGCCAGGAACGTACTGGGGTGGGGGTACGACTGGAACGTACTGGGGTGTGGGTACGACTGGAACGTACTGGGGTGTGGGTAGACGGGGCTATGACACGTCCTGGGGTGGGGGTGTGGCTCGCACGTACTGGGGTGTAGGTACACGGGGGGTACGACACGTACAGGGGTGGGGGGGTGTCCATGGACGATGGTACGACACGTACTGGGGTGGGGGGGTGTACATTGATGGTGGTACGACACGTACTGGGGTGGGGGTACAACTGGAACGTACTGGGGTGTGGGTAGACGGGGCTATGACACGTCCTGGGGTGGGGGTGTGGCTCGCACGTACTGGGGTGTAGGTACACGGGGGGTATGACACGTACTGGGGTGGGGGTACGACTGGAACGTACTGGGGTGTGGGTAGACGGGGCTATGACACGTCCTGGGGTGGTGGTGTGGCTCGCACGTACTGGGGTGTAGGTACACGGGGGATACGACACGTACAGGGGGGGGGTGTACATGGACGGTGGTACGACACGTACTGGGGTGGGGGGGTGTACATTGACGGTGGTACGACACGTACTGGGGTGGGGGTACAACTGGAACGTACTGGGGTGTGGGTAGACGGGGCTATGACACGGCCTGGGGTGGGGGTGTGGCTCGCACGTACTGGGGTGTAGGTACACGGGGGGTACGACACGTACTGGGGTGGGGGTACGACTGGAACGTACTGGGGTGTGGGTAGACGGGGCTATGACACGTCCTGGGGTGGTGGTGTGGCTCGCACGTACTGGGGTGTAGGTACACGGGGGGTACGACACGTACTGGGGTGGGGGTACGACTGGAACGTACTGGGGTGTGGGTGGACGGGGCTATGACACGTCCTGGGGTGGGGGTGTGGCTCGCACGTACTGGGGTGTAGGTACACGGGGGGTACGACACGTACAGGGGGGGGTGTACATGGACGGTGGTACGACACGTACTGGGGTGGGGGGGTGTACATTGACGGTGGTACGACACGTACTGGGGTGGGGGTACGACTGGAACGTACTGGGGTGTGGGTAGACGGGGCTATGACACGTCCTGGGGTGGGGGTTCGACTGGAACGTACTGGGGTGTACCTAGACGGGTGGGGGTATACATATACGGGGGGTACGTGTCGGACGTACGGGGGCTGGGGGGAGTGTTGGGCGCGTATGCGGGCACATGTCTCCATGGTTGCTGTAGGAGTTCGGTGCGGACGGTGTTTTTTCCATACGGTTGTAACCTCGGACGCACGGGATGGATCGTGATTCCTAGGTCGGACTTGGTTTTTCACGTTTGTAAGGTAAATCGTCCGAGGACGTGTCGGACACATTTTCCGACCCGGGAACGTGTGGGGAATGATTCCCAGTGCGGTTCGTATGGACTTTTTACCATGCGAATCGTGATTGCCAGTTCGTACGGCACTTGTACGATTCGTACGGTAAAAAGACCCGATACGAGTCGCACGGGGGAGTTTTTTACCGGATCGTGATCGGCACCTAAATATTTTTCAAAAACACTCCCCACCCTTATCCCCTATAACCCCAAAATCCCACTTATTAAATGTATTTTATTAGTAAAATGTTTAATTGTAAATTTTAATACCAAAATTTAAATGTAATTCTTTTGTAATTCAATATTAACTAATAAATATATATCTAAAACACTCCCCACCCTTATCCCCTATAACCCCAAAATCCCACTTATTACATTTATTTTATTATTAGAATTTTCACATTTAAATTTTAAAAACTTATTTGAAATTTTTTTATTTGTAAATATAATATTTCAAAAATTATATCATAAATTATTAAATTTTATTAGTAAAATTTTTAATTGTAAATTTTCAGACCAAAATTGAAATTTCATTTTTTTAAATTCAATATTAAATATTAAATATATATCTAAAACACTCCCCACCCTTATCCCCTATAACCCCAAAATCCCACTTATTACATTTATTTAATTATTACAATTTTCACATTTAAATGTGAAAAACAAATTAGAATTTTTTTTTTTTGTTTTTAAATATAATATTTCAAAAAGTATATCCTAAAATATTAAATTTAATATTTATTTCAAAAACACTCCCCACCCTTAACCCCTATATACACAACATCCCACTAAAAAATTTTTTTTTCAGAATTAAAATTTAAATATTACAATTTTTTACAAAATTTTAATTCAAATTCTACAAAAATGTATTAAAATATTTTATTTCAAATATATATTTTTAAAACACTCCCCACCCTTATCCCCTATAAACCCAACATCCCGCTCCTAAAATTACATATCAAAATTAAAAAAATTATATTAATAATATTTCAAAAATTATATCCTAAAATATTAAATTTAATATTTATTTCCAAAACACTCCCCACCCTTAACCCCTATATACACAACATCCCACTAAAAATTTTTTTTTTCATAATTAAAATTTAAATATTACAATTTTGTTCAAAATTTAAATTCAAATTCTACAACAATGTATTAAAATATTTTATTTCAAATATATATTTTTAAAACACTCCCCACCCTTATCCCCTATAAACCCAACATCCTGCTCCTAAAATTATATATCAAAATTAAAAAAATTATATTAATAGAAACAAAATTGTTATTTTTAATACACTTAAATAAACATTTGCTGACACTTCTAAACAATAATTTTTAACAAATCACAAAATGACTTAATACTATCCTTTTTCGATATTTTTACTACACGATATTATGTCTGTCGATATACTATACCTCGATATTTTACTACACATAACAATCTCGACATTTTTTACATCGATATTAATGACAGAGATATATTGTTCCATCGATATTTTGACTTCGATATTTCTGTATATCGATATTACATTTCCGATATTTTGTCTACTCACCGTCAGAACTAGCCTGGTGGAAGGCCTCGAGATGGCATTATAGGTCTAGCTGTCAATGACCTATTAAATTTTCTTTCTTCTGTTTTATTACATTTTCTACAGTCCACCGAACTTCAATCAGGCTTGCATTGACGGTGCTGGTAGGAGTGTGTTAGTGGGCTAGAGTGGCCGGGTCAGGGGCTGTGTGGCTTTGGCTGGTGCATTTGCTGAGGGAAATTTTCCCCTGTTATTTTGTGTGTTGGATGCAGCCAAGGGGGCTGCCGCTGGACCAGTCATTGCAGCCTCGACTCATAGTGTCGTGGTGGAGAGGTAAATTGGTTGTATTTCGTGGCGCAGCAGAAGACAAGAGCCGGTGTTGGGGCCTTAGTTTGCATTATGTTGGCCCATCGGCAACTGAGGCAGAGTGGACGTGGCTCGTCCGTAGTTAATGGTTGTGAGCACCAGACATGGTGGCTCGGATTTGTGTCACGTGTCAGTGTACACGGTTGCAGGAACTTACGGGCAGCAAGAATCCTAAGCATATACTATTCAGCTATCCTCAGGGGGTGTTTTAGGGCGCATGCGCCTAGTTATCACAGCGCTGCGCTTTTACAAGGTACAGCCTTGTGCAGTGGGACTCGCTGGGTTTGTTCGATGGCAGCTTATCCTCTTTCATGGTGCCATCAGTCGGGCTCATTGTCCCTGCTGTTCAGAACTGGTTGAGTTCTCTCCCGAGGCTAATGCTGTGAGTAAGGCTGTAAGGAGCAGTATAAAACACAAGGGTAGCTGCAGTAATTAAATATTTGTATGTGCCCATCTCCTGCAGCTAATTAGTCTGTTTAGACTGACTGTATATTCGAGGGTGGCTCGCTGCCCCCCGATGGGAAGGCCACCAGTACGGTGGAAGCACGAATTAGACAGAACCTTAGGTAGGCAGCAGGTACGGGTCCCGCTGACTGATTGGCGTGCCAGGCAGAGCAGAGCGCCTGCTCGACAATGCGTATCGGAGGGCAACGTTGGGGCACACTGGTCTAGGGTGCCTCGCCCACTGTGCCAAGCTGTGTTGGGCCGGTGAGGAGATTCGGTGTTTTGTTAACGTGAAGTGCAGCCGCTACTTATAGAGATCCCCGTTATCGCTAAGCCGTGCCCTCTTTCCATTGGTCACGCCCCCTTTAGGTGACCCCGTCTCATCAAATCCTTACGACGTGGCATACAATCTTTTAGCATTCCTTCCAGGGGTCGGTGTGGGAAAATATCTCAGTTTCACTTTTCAATTGTATCACAACAGTTACCTATTGTTTCCTTACGTGACAGTGGGCAATGTACTTGACCTCTGTAGTCATAACATCTCAAGGCGCCTTGTGGGCATGGAGGGTATTTCTGCATAGGTTTTCGAATCTTACAATACTTGAGGTTGGGGCATGTTGTGCACCACCTGCCATGGTACTTTCTTCCCTATATGAGCTAGTTTACAAGGCACGGTAACATGCTGGTGAAAAAAGATGGCATTTCCACCTCCTGCAATTTCTTTTCTTGTCCGTTGTGGGTACTATTCACCTGCCTTCCTTAACATCCGAACTGTTTTCGTTCAGGCGGTATATAGATTTCTATGCTCTGTGGCCATATGTCACGGTTTTAAAACTAGGGACTTATGAGTGTGCACTTTTGTTAAATGTTGGGCATCCACACATTTCTCTCTCCCTTACACACAGCATGCACAAGACAAAAGTTACTCAATTATTTTTCGGGGTACCCAGCGGGGCTGCATGGGGTCATGTGTGAAGTACAAAAGGTTTGAGAGGTGTCCAGTGTTGAGTACACTCCAGCATAATACAGGACTGACCTGCCCTCCTCTGACTTCATCACCCTAGATGGAGGATAGGTAGGGATTTTGTTTCCTCCTTTGTACTTACCTCGTAAGTTTTATTTCACTTATGCATGGCATTAATTTTAATTAGGTAAGTGCTGGGTCACTCGCAAGTATCCACTCCAGCTGCTGCCCGACACAACTGTAGCCTTGGGAAGCCTGGACCAGACTGAATCGCCACACCCACTCAAGTGTTAGGATGAAGGTGATGTTTCAGGGGTTTGGCTGCACGGCTAGAGCAGTGTGTGGTGAAGCCGGGATTGGCCTCCTGCCGCGAGCCCGGGCACCTGGTGGGTCAAGTGTCAGGCTTAGTAGTTGGGTTGTTATGCTTATGCAGGAAGGTTTTTAGCATGCCCTGAACGCAAGGAAACTTTTCTTGCACACATGACCAATAAGCATGGGGCATATGGGATTTGTTCAGGGGCAACCATTGACTAAGGACATCCCATATGATAATGTGCCGACCCCTCAGCCTTTCACCCTCCTGAGGCCGATAAAATGAGTACCTTCAACTGTGGTGGCAATAATTACCTGTTAAGCAGGGCCAGGATAGCTTTCGGGGTGAAGGGTGGGTTTGGCACAGCCTGTGGCAACCTCAGTTGCCAAGCGTCTTACTATTCGGTAAAGACAGGGAACATGGAGAGCCAATGGTTTTTGAATCTTGCACAACAGTACTATGGGATAACATTTACTTTCGACTGGCCTGAGTGCACTCAATTGTAATGAAGTTTGGCTGCGGTTCGGCCAGCTAAGCTCATTACGAGTTTCAGAAGATAAGGGGGTTTCCTCTCTAAGGGTAGGCCTAGGTTAAACTGTTGTGCTTAGGGAGGTTCCTCAACCGAAGCGGGTGTGGGATCTTTCCAGGGCTACCTTTTCCTTTTTGCATGAAGTTATCGTCAGATCAGTTTATGTGACGCACATTTGGTTTTGCACACGGCAGGGGGCCTACCATTTTCTCCCCATCTAGTTAGTCACGGGGTACGCACTTGTCAAATTTGTACCTTGTTTAAACCCACAAGGTGAGAAAGTCAAGTCTGGACTTCCAAAAGTGCAGCATTGGCCCACCATTGCTATTTTCAGCAGCAAGTTCATCTTAATCTGACTGGGTGGTTTTTTCTGGTGCAAGGCACCGTCACTTAATTGTCACCACCGGCGCCTCTGACAGTCTGCCACTATGTGGCACTGTCTGGCATTGAGAGAGGACCACTACATCAGGCACTGAGTAAGTCAAGATCATTGCTGACTATTGCCTTCTGCCCAAGCCATCCTGTTAGCCCAGGGGGCCTGTATTGCCTCATTTGTCACACTTCGAGTTCAAGTTATAGAGAGGCTTGTCAGCTCTATAATTTCGATTGCCACGTTTGCTGCGCTTCAAGGACAGAGGTTGAATGTCTCCTGACAAGTTCGGCTTGCATTTTTGGTTTAACATTGGGTTTGGTGATTACTTTATCCTTTTCACTGGCGGTCAGAGAAAGTAGATAAGCTGGTCGGATATAGCAGTGCATGATCTTGGACACTTAGCAGGAAGCCGGCAAACATTAAGCACATAGAGCGTCATCTCGAAGGAAAAGGAATGCAGATGTCAGTTCTGTTTGGACAAATGCTCCGGTAGTAAGGGAGCTCCGTGGGTTAAGGCGTGCACGGCAAGGATCTGGGGTAACCAGCATTGGTTTGCTTCCTGGTTTGTAAAGTTGATGAGCTATGCCAAGTTGTGCTGCATAGCACTGTGCATAATCTATATGTCACAGTTTTGAATGCTAGCACACGTCCTATGCACAGTTACTATTAGGTTCTGATTCCTCTACTCCTGCACAACATCACATATATTGTACTTTCAGGACTCATGTTAAAAGGTCCTCCGACCCCGATGAGAGGTAACCACGCATCTTCAGCGAGGTCAATCATTACGGGTCAAGAGGGATGAGTAGGGGTTGCAACTAGACACCTGCAGCAAGGAGGGTGAGTAAATCGGCCTGGCAGGACCCGCGGGGGGGGCTGCTACCTGGCTGCTGCAGGTTTGTTTTTGGGGATCTCTAAGGGCTTAGGAGGGGTAATGAGAAAGTTAACCTGGACTGATTCACATGCGGGTGTGGTGGTGGTGGTCCCTACCTCATTTCACAGGATCACTCCCTGTTGGGTCTATCTTACGATCATCCCAATTGGCTTTAAATTTACAGCCTCTCTTGTTTTGCCAGACTGTGAGTAGGTTAGCCATGAACTTTTATAAAGTGCTGCAATGTGCCGCTAATGCTATATTACAGCATCGGTGCTATATTGGACCATCATTAACACCAGCAGCTGTCACATTGGTAGCAGTAAAGCTTTTGTTTATTTCGCCCGGGATTGGGGCTGGCAGTGTCAACGAACTTTGTGGCCAGAAACGGATTAGGCAAAGACATATCTGTGAATGCGCAACGCGCACTCAGCAGTAAAGCAAGCTAAGTTTCAGCAGAATCCATCCGTGAAAATGGAAGGTTGGGCTACACACGAATAGGCACTTTCTGTCAGCTGGGGCGTCCATGTGCCATTCTCTAGAGGGTGCGGTTTGCTGAACTGGAGGGGATGGAGCACTATACGGACAACTACCAGAGCACATATTTAAGTCATAGTTAAGAGGGTGCAGGTACATTACTCATAGGTTTACTGTCCCCTGATCAATAGGGATTGCGTGTTACCAGTTGCTTCAGTTAAGCAAATTTTCCTTGGGAGTTGTCAGTTAACATTGGGACTGCATTTGGTGGTCAGTCGGTTGGCAGGCCTTTTAGATTTGTGGGGGCACCAGACATGCGAAGGAATCTCTTAATGAAGAAACTCCAACAGAGACGGGGGGGGGGACTCTCTGCCCGATGTGTTGGTGATTCACCTGGGAGGGAATGATCTGGTTTCCCTTGGTAGAAGGGCCTTATTCCAAGTTATGAGAGCCACTTGTGTGAGTTGAGCAACAAACTAGGGACTTGTGAATTATGGTGGTCTGAAAAACCCCACCAGCAGGTGTGGCAAGGGGTGCGATCAGGGGAAGCCATGGAGACCTCACGCAGGAGGGTGAACATCGCCATGAGTAAATTCACCGACCAAAGGGGTTTTGGTTTTATCCGGCATGGGTTACTAAAAGCTAAGTCCACAGGGTGTTTTGATACAGATGGGATACACCTGTCCAAAGTGGGAATGGACATATTCTTGCCTGTTCTGGGGGAGGCCTTGGAATCAGCCCGGTGTAGGTAACTAGGTCTATCGTGGTGGGGGGCCCTGGGGTGATGGTGGCCACACCCAGTGCTGTGGCGGAGTTACAGGGCGATCCAGAGGCTGTAAGGTACAGAACGGTACCCGCTGCAGGAGCAGAGTAAGGGTGCTAAAGCCTAATATCCCCAGGGAGGTCCTCGCGTTGGACCCTGGAGGAGTGACGGCGCCCCGTTAGTCCTACGAGCGATTGTGGACCTGAGCAACCGGGGGTTGCCTGCAACGCTCCGCCCCCCTTAGCTGGGGGGGCGTGAGTAAGAGGGTGGACTGGTGGTCCACCGGTGAGAGGGGCTATCACCTCCCCCAAAATCGAGAAACACCGGTTGGCTAAGGCCATGGTGTAATTTGGCTCATCAGGCGGGCAGGCGGTGAGGGGCTGCCTGCCCTGGGATCGCCCATAAGATAACCCACCATGTTGGCATATTTGTTATGCAAATAAAACCTGCAGCAATTTTCTCCACTAAGAAGGTGTCTTGTCTGTTTATTTATCCAAAGTATTGCTGTGGGAGGTATGGGGAGTGTTGCCGATATTGGCACTATGGAGTCTGGCTGTTGAATGCTGACAAACGGCCACCTCAGTCCATATATCTCCCCCGGTCCAATTTTAAACCCTGCATCCTCCCGCACCCCCTGAGACACCTGTTAATCCACCATCATAACAATTCTGGCTGCTCAGCAATGAGAATGACACGAGCGCATAACGTGTCGCGCTCATGTCATCCTCACACTGCACTGGAAGGAAACACATGAGACAGCTTAGTTTCGCTTGACCTTGGCAAATACAGCAAAGAAACACGACGCTAGAGAGCAAATACGTTGTTCTCTATCTGCCAATCCAACAGCGGGCAGGCACTGACAAACAACAACAGCCAACCAGATGCAGGTAATGAAATTAACTGCATGCAACACCACCAGATATGAAGTCAATCACACAGAGGTAATCCTGTATCCAATCCAGGAGAGCGCAAAGGCAAATTCTGCCAATCAGAAAAGACTGGTTTCAAGGAAAGTGATCCAATGATGAAACGATAAACATAGCTCCGCATGCTCGTCCACGGTGTAGAAAAAAAGTGAATACGCAGGAAAAGAAATCATGAAGAACACGCGCTGGGAAGCTGCCGTATATTAAAAGAACTTTTCTTTATTTCATGCAGAGATGTTAAAAAAAGTACATTGGAGTCCTTCGGTTGAATGCCGACAAACGGCCACTTCAGTCCATATATCTCCCCCTGTCCCATTACAAAAGACAGATACTCCTGTGCCCCCCCCACCCGAGACAGCTGGTGATCCACCAAGGTGCCTCAGAAGAACAGGCATTATATGAAATAGCATCATAACAACCCTAGCTGCTCAGCAATGAGAACGAAACTATCGCATAACGAGTCACGCACGTGACACCCTTACACGGCACTGGAAGGAAATACATATAAATGAGAGAATGCGTGCACGCGCATGTAACAGTTCACCTTCTGGGGCTATCAAGATGTCAGGACAATACAAAATTCAAAGTACGACACCGCCCGCGAGGATCGTGGCGTCGGGCGCGGAGTCACACAGACCCCCCAAACAGACAGTACCTTGAAAAAAGGATGTCGATGATGATGCACAGGCATCGAAGTTGGGCGATGTCCGCTCCGGGGATGATGGGACGTCGGCACGTATCTTGAGTCACTCTCTGCGGTTATCGGCGCCGCGATAACAAGATTCAGACGCTGGCGAAGATGGAGTCGATGCCAGAGCTGGCGTCGGGCGCGGCCAATCACTGCCAGCATCAGTGGGCATAGTAGGGCATCAGAGCTGCGGAGCAGGCAGGGCGCTACGTCGTTCACTTCACGAGTGGCTCCCGGGCCTCAGTGCAGGTTGCGGCGTCACAGTGGCGGCGTCGGAAACAGGACTCCTTACTTCTCTTGGGTTTCTTCCAGCTCCCAACAGCAGAGACAACCTCCAGAGGCCCAACACAGTTACAGGCACCTCCTGGCAGGTCAGAACTCCCAGCAAGGAAGTTCAGTGGAGCTGGGGGGTGAAGTCCTTTTGTACCTGGGACTTCAAAACAGGAGAAAAGTTCTTCTTCAAGCCCTTGGAGACTTTCCTCAAGCAGGGGACACAGCACACATCAAAGTCCTTCTCCTTTCTTTGGCAGAAACAGCAACTGCAGGCCAACCCCAGGCACACAGCAAGGGCAGTACTTCTCGGTTTCTCTAGCTCTTCTCCTCAGCAAAGGTTCCTCTTGATTCCAGAAGTAGTCTAAAGTTCAGGGGCTTTAGGTATGATACTTATACCCCAAAATGTCTTTGATCCCTTTGTGCAAGGGGCTCTGAGCCTAGTCCAACGAGTTCTGGGGGCACTTATGCCAATGCACAACAACTTCCTTTGTCAGTGTAGGCCTTGGCCCCAGACACACCACGGGGGCAGAGCCAGCATTGTGGAAGGCAGGTACAGCCCTATTAAGGTACAGGTGCTACTCCTCCCACCACTCCAAATGCAGATCATGCCTATTCAGCTCAGAGCTGGGTCATCCAGGATGGGCCAGGCACACCTAAACCGCCAAGAAGCTGTCTACAGGGAATGCACCTCCTCTGTCTCTGTCACACTGAAACCAGACAGTCAATCCACAAACAGGCAGAGGCACACAGAAAGGATTAAAAAGAAAATAGCCAATTTCTAAAAGTGCTATTTTCAAACACATAATTTAAAAAACATCTTCACTAAAAGATGTGTTATTAAATTATGAGTTCAGGGATACCATACTCCAATTTTCTATTGTATTCCTATGGGAAGATATGCTTGTAAAATGTTACAAAGCATTACCCATTCTGTCCTATGGGCAAGATAGCCTTTCAATAGTGAAAAACGAAATTGGCAGTATTTCACCATCAGGACATGTTACACACACCAGTACATGTCCTACCCTTTACATACACTGCACCCTGCCCAGTGGGGGACCTTGGGCCTACCATAGGGGTGTCCTATGTGTAAGAAAAGATCAGCTTGACAGTGCTAAAAACGACCCAAAAAACTGTTTGATATCATCAAACAACAGGCGAATCCTACTCCAGCAATCAAATCCGCTGGTCCCAGTGAGGAGGACTTCTCAGCACACTTTTCTGAAAAGTCTAAGAGTATTGATCAGGAGCTGCAACGTGCCGCTGCAAACCTGTTGTCGATTAGCCCCTCGGGTTTGACAGTACCTACAGCAGTGAGTGGTCTGTCCTACCCTACAGAGTACACACTCAAAAACAATGCATGCTGGAATACCTTTCTACTCCCGGACCGGGAGGAGTTATTACATTCCTTGGCTTCTCTTAAACCATCCAACCATTTCAGTGATCCACTCCCCGCTAAGTTGCTCAAAGACCTCAACCTGGCCGTTCTGCCTCTCTGGTCCAAGATCATCCAACAATCTCTCATACAGGGGAGGATTCCAGACTGCCTCAAAATGGGGCAAGTCACACCCATCCCCAAGAAGCCCAATGCAGACCTAACAGACCCCAATAACTACCAGCCGATCTCCAGCATCACGTCTCTTGCGAAGTTGCTTGAGAAATGTGTTCACACACAGCTCTGCGAACACATCGAGAAATTTCAGCTCCTTGACTGACATCAGTCAGGCTTTAGATCAGGTCATAGTACAGAAACAGCGCTAACTCACATTGTTGATGACGCCTTGAGAGCTCTGGACCAAGATACGCTTTGTCTTCTCATTCTTCTTGACCTGTCCTCTGCTTTTGACACTATCAAAGATGATAACTTAATTAACCTTCTGCAATACAGGATGGGGTTATCTGGCCCTGTCTTAAATTGGTTTTCCTACTTCCTGCATAACCGAACACAAAGAATCAAAGTCAACCAATCTTTGGCTGACAGCTCCACGGTCACTATTGGGGTACCTCAAGGATCTGTACTCTCGTCCACGCACTTCAATCTCTTCATGGAACTGTTCACTGTTATTCTAACAGGTCAAACATTCAGTACCATATGTACGTGGACGATACTCAACTGTAGCTGAAGATGTCCTCTCCAGATGACATTACAACTATTAATGGAGCGCTCCACCGAACTCAACAGTGGCTAACACATAACCATCTGTTACTAAATTCCCTCGAAACAGAATTTCTCCTGATTACCCCCCGCAACCAAGAGACCCCAACGCAAAATTGGATCAAAAAAATATCTGCACTCGAGTGCACCCCGCATATGGTGGACTCCGCCTGTTCTCTAGGTGTCACCCTGGACAAATTTCTAAACATGTAAGGACACATTAGTGCCACCATTAAGAGTGCCAATCATCAGCTCAACACTCTTAGGAAAATCAAACCTTTCCTACCTCCTGAGGTCATTCAGGTAGTAGTCCAATCCCTTGTTATCTCGTGAGTTGAATATGGCTTGGTGACCCTAGCTGGGGTTCCTATATCTAGGTTAGCTCCGCTAAGAGCTACTCTGAACGCCTCTGCCAGACTAATCACAGGCTTCAGAAAGCATGATCATGTTACAACTGACTTAATTCAACTTAACTGGCTTCCCACTGAAGCAAGGATCCGCTTCAAGAAAGCCTGTCTGACCCATAGAGCTATACACTTCAATAGCCCCGTTTACCTGGCAAAGAAACTCGAGCTCTCTGGTTCCAGGCTAAACTTAAGAAGCTCTAATACCTTACTCCTGAAACCACCTACATTTAAAAAAAAGTACTTACAATTGCACCTTCTCAAGGCTGGCTCCAAGAATATGGAATGCCCTACCGACGGAGATCAGAGCCAACCCCTCAACTGCTTCATTCAAGAAACAGGTCAAATGGATACTTCTGGCAGAACCTCAGCAGCAATAACTTCTAGGCCATGTGATAGTCACTTCCCGCTAGAGCTTGACAATAATTTTTACTTTAAGTGTTGAAATGTATGCCTGACAATCTTTTCTCTTTATGTTTTGAAATATGTACTTGACAATCACTTTTACTTTGGATGTGAAATGTATTTTGTCATTGGTTGGACGTAGTGCGCTGCTTAACCTACATAGCCTGTCTAGTAGGGCTTTTACTTGTTTGCCCTCCTGCCACCATGTCCTCTCCTAGCACCCACATTTTCTTTTATGTCTCAGGCTCCTCTTATGCTGCTATTTTGTATTGTACATTTATTGTTTCTTCATGTCAACGTTAATTTGTTTCCTTGTACAGAGCTCTGATACCCGCCTGGGTCTTGTTTGCGCTTTATAAAACTTTTCAAATAATAAATAAATATGGGTAAGGCCTGGCAAGTGGGTGTTCTTGCCAAGTCCATATGGCAGTTAACAAACTGCCCACAGGCACTGCAGTGGCAGGCCTGAGACATCTTATCAGGGCTACTCATGTGGGTGGAAGAATCAGTGCTGCAAGCCCACTAGTAGCATTTGAGTAACCAGCCCTGGCACACTCAGTGCACTTTACTAGGGACCGACTGGTGAAACAAATATGCCAATCAGGGAGAACCAATCACAATAACAATTTACACAGAGAGCATATGGACATTAGCACTGATCAGCAGTGGTAAAGTGCCCAGAGTCTTAAAGCCAACAACCACAGGTCAGGAAAAAAAATAGTAGGAGAAGCCAAAAATTTGGGGTAACCCTGCAAAAAGGGCCATTTCCAACATACTTGTAATAATGCATACAGGATATCCGCCATGTTTGTGATGGACTAACCCATTCACCAAACTCTAATTCAGACCGTATGTCTTTTCCATATGGAACTTAAGGTAATTACAGTCTATCCTTTTGGAAATCCTGAGCATACAGTTATGAAAAACAGAAGTGGAATTTTACCAGTCAGAAACATTATCTCAGGACACATGATATTCCAGCACATAAATCAGGTCATAGGGCATGTGAGCTAATTTGAAACAAGCACCTAAATGCAAAAATGGTGATCAGCAAAATGAAGAAGTCCAACACACCTCCCTGTTGTAAATGCAAAAACAAAAAAGGCCCAAATTAGCACAGTTGCATCAAAATAACAATGACACTGTGCGGTATGGTATATACTCCACTCCAGACATTTAGACTCTTTTTCTAATTAACTTTGTGGAGCACTGCGTACTCTTCCCCTGGCAAACGGTATGATGTCAAGCACATGATCATGTGACATGGAAAGCACAATGCGTGCCGTCACCTAATACGTGACGCAGAAGAGCATCCTGAACCTGAGGCTTTAATACGGAAATATTGTAAACACAGACAATGTCCGGAGCTTGGACACACAGATTTAGCTACATTGCGAGCAGAGGGGCAAAGTGAGCACACCAATTTAGCCTGTAACTCGATAGAAACCAACATATGATATCTATTTGTAGTGTGTGACTATAGGGTCTCCCCGTCTATAAGACTCCATGTAGTCTTAATCATAAACTACCCAAGTAGGTTGGAATGCATGGTTGCTTTTCTGTGCAAGCATGACCTCACAATACTACAGAGACCTTGTAGCTGACCCACCAGGGCAGTTTCCCTGCCTAGACACACTTATTTTTGGATTCTCACTTTACAGTCTACATGTTATTGGGGTTTAGGGTGACTGTCCTTATAAAAGCCAATTGAGCTTGTTTTTCAGGGGAATAATGGCTGAAAAATGTAGACCTTTTTAGATTCTGAGGTCCTTTTTATTCACTCCTAAAATGTCATCTGTTTGTTAATAATCTTGCCAAGGATACCATAATAAATTATTTCTGGGGGGATACCATAATAAATAATTTCTTGGGGGTATTCATGTTGGCAATTTTATTCAACAATCTACCCTCCCCTCCCCCTCACCAAAGAGCTCCCTTATAGTTCAAGTTCGAGCCTACCCAGATACAGGCAGTATCGGGGTGAAGACTCGATGATGAAGCATTGTGCCGTCTCTAAAATACGTTTTGATATGTTGGAGCATTTCTGACCAACAGAAATGTATTGGCACTCAATCTTCTTTTTTCACCAATGTCCTGCAAAAGGAGCATCATGGCATCCTTCCAAGATTGCATTTTTCAGACCATAGTCAGGAATACAGATCTTTAGTTATGAAATAGGGTTCCATCGCATTCAAGTCATTGATTTGGAGTTTCTATATTCCAATATACTTTTTGTGTCTTTTTCTATTACTCCTTTAACCAAACTAAGAAGACATTGACCTTGAATGAACTAACTTTTGGAATGCCCTGAATATTAGGTGTGGCCTGTACTGATCCACCTTCATCGTTAAGTCTAGATATCACATCAACTTTATAATGTTTCTTCTTTGGTCTATAGTTGATTATGTAATGGAAATAGGAAAAGAGCAACATCCACCTGGCATGCTTGGCATTAGAATATTTCAGGGACTTACTATATCCCTGAGTTTTATGATTTGTTTAATTAGTTATAGGAAAAGTGTCGCTTCTAAATAATGTCACAATTGTTCATATGCTTTCTTGATAGCCAAGAGTTCTTTATCATAAATGATATCGTTTTTTTCCGTACTAGACAGGATGTGAGAAAGGACTACAACTGGAAATAATGCATTCAAAACTGTGTCTCATTTGATAAAATAGCTTCCAAATGAATGAAGAGGTATCTGTCCCAGAAATCTTGGTACCTCCTTCACAGACATAGGTTGTGGCTAATTGAATGCTGCAAACCCTTTTTGAGGATCCATACTGAGTTTAACGAACCCCAAAAAGGAAACAGAATCCATAAAAACAAAAACATTTTTCTAACTTTGCAAATATAGAATGAACGCGGAGATGTTGTAATACTTTCTTTGCATGCAATCGATGTTCCTGCAAATTCTTTTAAAAAATGAAATGAGGAACTCATCTAGATAAATCACTACTTATACATTGAGGGTATCCTATAAACAGTGTCGTTCACTAGATGTAGGAAGAACGTGGGTACATTACATAGGTTAAAGAGCATAACCAAGTAATCATCATGAGCTTATTAGATATTGAAAGCCGTTTTAGATTTGATACCTGCTCTGATTCTTACAATGAGATCTAGTGTTGTAAATTCTGTGCATTACACACTTGATCAAACAATACAGAAAGAGTGGGAAATAATGACTTTGTATCATAATAGCATTCAACTCCCTGTAATCTAGGCAAAGACAAAAATCCGCTTGGGCTGTGGATACAAAATATATGTGAGCACTCGATGGAATGTGGATTGTATAACAATAGTAATATTAATCGCAATATAAATTATTATTATTATTATTGTTAATATTACCAATAATGATAATAATAATAATAATAATATATTGTGCAGTTAATTAAAACCACTGCAATATCAATGACATTAAAACAGTTAAGATCAATGATAATACCAGTCGATTGCGCTTATTATATAAAAAAGAAAACAGTAACTGGAGAGGAAGAAAGAAGGATCCCAATACTTTTTTCTGTTGAGATATAGCAGATGTCAGGATGATTAGTCGCATTAACAAAAATAAACATGATAATTAAAATGATCATGTAGGAATGTGTAAAGTCAGTCAGTTAAAAAGGAAGCTTTGTTTCCTGGATTTGTGATTTCAGTTTGATCTATGCTCTTTTTATAAATTTTTCAAAGCCGAAGCCGAAGGCCAACTGAATGCCTGTAGTGTTGAAACATTCTTTCATCACAGAAGCACATGTTCTGATAACAAGGCGTCGAAAAGTCTGAGGGCAACAGGCCGTGTCTTTCATCGTGGAGAGCATATCTGTCACAGAGATGGAGAGCTAAACTTTCCTAATGTTAGTCAAGGAGTCTGAAGGCATCTGATGGTGTTCGACTTATCCAAAGTTGATGTATCGCTCTAATATCCAATTGACCAAAATGGAGTCTAACATAAGATATTTTGAATTACGTGGAAGAGCTTCCTACCAAATAAGTCTGCAAAGAATTTTTGAAATTAAAGATGTAATGTGCCATAATGTGTTTGGGATTGGTAGAATGAGATAGTGTGTGTTTGACTCTTTAGAATTCCATTGGACGACAATGCAGTGAGTTGGTTCCCTTAGCCACTTGCATGTTTATGGTATTTAGTGTTAGATGAAATTTAGTACTGTGGTCGGGTTTGCACAGTCCATCAATTTTCTCAAGATGAAGTCTTACAGTGACTCCAGAGAGCCTGGATTGGCACTTTTGCATCTGTACCTGAAGCTCATAGTTCGCAATTCTTGATTAAGTTGCTGTTTAATCGGGCAAAAATCATGGTGGGATAGCTGCACCTGGGATATATATATATAGTTAAAAGCACAAAAATGGCCCTAGCTAGATTACAAAGTTTTACCTCAAACCAAGTTATATGAGGAGGGTGACGTATTTCCCAGCTTTCATTTAAAGCAGGCATGAATTACATTTTAATTACGTCCAGCAGTGGCTTGATTGATTGACTAAACAGTTTGTTGGCTAGCTTCAGCGTAGCAAACATTAATGATTCACATTTTAGTTTTGGATTTGTATGAGAATAGGCTAGGCTCTCAGTGACTTGGAACCACACTCCAATCTATTTATAGATCCTAGCTCTCTTAATTTGCTTTCTATTTAGGTTCCAGTATGCGTTAGACGATTTCCCATTTATAAAAACTAAAAGGTTTGATTGTTCATGCTTTATTGCTATCTCTTCAATAGGCCCCTATTGTAGTACTTACTTTGTATATTAATGGTCCTTCAGCTGCACTTGCACTTCAAACAGTTGCACTTTTTTTCCGTATTTTAGGAATTTCTGTAAGTTTATTGCCTATTTTACTTCAGAAAAATCTAGAGAGAAATTATAGTTCTTACTTTTTCGATTGATATTTCAGATGATTCGTATTGTATCTTTGAAGTATTTTGCACTTTATATTGTTGCTTTTTATTTACACATGTAATCGTATAGATTATTGTATTTTATTCGAAATGATTCGTATCAGATCAACACTGGATGATGATGATATTGGTTGTTGTCTTTGAATACTAATCTTTCTTATACTTGAAGTTTTAGTCTGAAAATCTAAGCTATCAAATTGATTCTGTATTACTGGATTCTCTACTTTTTCATTTTTATGTAATTATGAATTTATGTATCCTAAACTCTGCTCAATAAAAAATAAAAAATAAAAAATAGGCCCCTATTGTGATTTAAGGGGTGTTGGAGGCCAATGCTAGTTCAATTTAAGATGCCATGTGTGTGCAAAAGCGTGGAGGTCGACAAACCGCCTTGTTTTAAAAGACATCTCTGGCACTGGATGGAGATGAAGCAATATCCGAAATATGTAGATTAAATAACATGGGTGTAACAACACAGCCTTGCTTAAGACCCGTCTGGGTATATACTTCGTGGTTAATGACTTATTATCACCTAATTTTACTCTACTCTAATAAAACCTTTAAAAGATAGTTGCCTCCTACAGAGCATCTTACTTCAAGGGATAAACCTGCCCATGCAGTCAGTACTATAGCCCGAGGTAAATGATCAGGCTCACTGTTGTGTTCACCATGGAGGTGAAGTTGGTCCCCACTCCACGAGGAAATCTTCAAGCTCGGAGTACAATTCAGGCAAATTACTTTTATGGGCACTTCGAGTATAGTTGAACAGAACATTAACGTTCGAATAACACAATAGTGAATTGCAGAAAAGCAATGTGACTTCTAATAATTAGAGATGAAACTGAAGCAAGCTGGCTTTCAGTCAATCAATAAGGTTAACCTGATGGATTCACTATGCCCAATTCCATTGCCATATGTTAGACGTCTGCTTCCAAACATACCTCCATGGGGGTTAAAGACGTGGCTTCTGTTGCCTTTGTGGGTTCAGTCCATAGTTGTTCTTCAAGAAGGATTTCATGAGTCCTAACAAACGTTTGACAGAAAGAGCGCACAGATAACTAGAAATCTATGGGTGAGAGACGGCATCATCAACTACAATATAAGATGCAATATAAGAAACACCAATAACCTCAGGACCTACATCCACATCTTGCACAAGCAGATCAGACACACATAGGGAGGTGACAGTAAAGGACGTCTGAGAATACAAGCGTGTGACTACATCTTTCACTATAGAAGACACTGCCCATGACACAAGCAGAACAGTCACTGATGACTAGCTCCTAGGGCCATTGAGAGGGGAGAGGAGTTGGCTAGGGCCACCGACCTCGAATCTAGAGAACCGGAGGGCATATTATCAAGAGCGGCGTTAAAATTATCGCGGCTTTAGCGGCAGGAAACTGTTACTAAAAGTGGTGATAATGCGCTTGATAATATGCCGCAGAGAATTCCAAGAGAAGCCCATGTTTTGGTGTGAACATGGGCTTCTTTTGGAATTCTCTGCGACATATTATCAAGCCCCTTATCGCCACTTAAATGGCAGTTTCCTTGATTATATGCCCCCGGGTTCGAGTCTCGGCAAGGACGCCAACATCCTGTGATTGTGGGCAAATCACTTAGGGGGCATATTATCAAGAAACGGCGTTAAAATGATCGCCGATTTAGCGGCAGAAAACTGCCGCTAAAGCGGCGATAATGGGCTTGATAACATGCCCTTGAAAATTCCCACAGCAGCCCATGTTCAGGTGTCAACATGGGCTTCTATTGGAATTCTCCGCGGCATATTATCAAGCCCATTATCGCCGCTTTAGCGGCAGATTTCTGCCGCTAAAGCTGCGATAATTTTAACGCCGTGCTTGATAATATGCCCCTTAATCTTCCTGTGCCTACCAAAAAAATGAATGTGTCCTCATGTAATGCCATCGGCCAAAGCACCTTTACAAACTCGTATTTTCCCTCACCACAAAGCACTTTGAGGTAACCTACAGAGCTAACCATAGATTTACATCAGCCATGTATAAATAAATACAAATTAAGGTATTTATCTTGGCGACTAGAAAGGATTTTCCCTAAGTGATTGAAACTAGTTATCCAATGACAGATATGTGCAGTTTGCTTACATACTTGTATGTGTCAAAAATTATGGATGAAGGCGGTTGTATGATTTTACAACGCATTCCGTTGTAACGCATGCCTTTACCACTCATGCGTTACAACGCGAATGCCATCACCACGCATATCCTTTACCACGAAAAATCCTTTTACACGCATACTTTTACAGCGATTTTCGTTGTTAAACTATGCATGTAAATGGCATTTTCATGTTAAAGGATTTTCTCCCTAAAAATGTACCTCTTAAATTTACCCCTCCGCGACACCACCCCCTCATTGCTCCTTACCTTTCCTCTCCTTGATCTTCCGTGGTGACATTGTACGTCGTTAATAGGGAGCAGAAGTGTTTTTCAGTTTCCTCTTATGACGCCGATTGCCTCCACGTCTTTTTCTTTATACTTCAGAAACAGGTGCGTTTTTTTATCCCACGCTTTTTTTGTGGGGGAGAGAACCCCCCCCCCTTTTTTTTTACTTTAGCGCACATGCCTTTACTACATTTTTTGTAGTAAAGGTATGCGTGTTAAAGGCCTTTCGTTGTAATCACGCATGCATGGTTATGGTAATGCGTGATGAGCATGAGAAGAAGGGAGATGCACACCTGTATAATCCAAAGGTTTTAACAACACTCGTCTCTTCAGCACTGAGAAGGCGTGCATGCTTGATACGCGCTCCGCCAAATGCGCATCCATTTAACAGAACACGTAGGAACCTACTTTGGTGCCAATACAAGCAGCACAGCCACGTAGCTAAATGAATCCAATCAATTAAATGTTTATAATCTTAAGCTTCTATTTCACCATGTTTCACTCCATTTCTTTACTCCAATATTCAATTCCTTCAATTCATTTTATTCATTTGAGAACGAAGATGTTTCACACAAGCACAGGAGGCATAATAGTTTCCAAGTGTCACGTCTTTATTTTTAAAAAAACCAATGCATTTCGGGAAAACATCCCTTCGTCAGGGGCATCTACAAGACAAGAATTTATGCACATCATCATTAGCAATGTCAAAATTACTAAACGGCTTACCTAGAATCATTAGAATTAAAAAAGTTTATCGTTTCTCAACTATTGCTTGCTTGCTCAATATGTTAACACCTGTCCTGGTATCAATCATTGAAAAAGATAATTTATCCTATTTTAAACCATTGAATTTTGTCACAGGCATCCCTGTAAAACACAACTACTATACTTCCCAGATACATATTCAGTGCGCGTACAATTTATCTCGCACATTGTCTGCCATCATCCCTAGATTTTAAAGCACAGAAACTAGTGGCTGTGCTTACCGTGACATAAATATCCAAAATAAGGCGATCCAAACTGCCATCAAGCCGGCTCCAAGGAACCAGCATGTTAAATTCCTGTCATCACTTTCAACATTTCATGGAGTGCAACAGCACCCTCCTCCCCTTAAGCAATGACAAAATGATCCACTAGTGAGCGATAGCAACCTTTTATAATCCCTCCCCATGGTAATGCGTGGAAACGGATGCGTTGTAGTGGCCATTTCCCCCTTAAAACCACAAGCAGTAGGCTTAATCCGCCCTCCTCTGATCTCTGGAATCTATGCTGGTTCTGCTTTACTTTTTGGTTGACCAACTATTTCTACTATAGCTGTTCCTGAGTGCTTCTATGCAGGCGTGGTGTGACTAAAGTAGTAGTAACAGTTTCGTTGTATGTCTCTTCACATTTGCCTGGGCACGTGATGGACATACCCGGTCGAAACATCATGCCATAGCGTATGGAAACCATTTGAGTAGGCAGTGAAGAGTAAGTGGAAGTTACATACCAACTGAATGTTGTGGAGTGTGAACCTTTTGTAGCTGTACTACAGAAAATGGTGGGATACAGGCTGTTTGATGGCAAGATGTGTGCAATGTATTGGGTCTAAGATGAGGGCGAGCCAGTTATCTTTTAGAAGTTCCTTTTTGGCTTTATGATGTTTTGCATTTCACGAGGAACAGTGACAAATCATGCTACATGTGACTTCACCGATGAAAGTGGGAATCTGTACTGTAGGGTGAATCGAAATGACACATTTTCTGCTAGACAATTTTGACTGACGTTTGCAGTTGCACAAAAGCCGAATGGTGAGCGCGAACACATCCGCGTTTTTAGCATGAACACTGCCAATGACATAATCAGGAGGTGACTCTTAACACATCTGGGTCTGCACAATTTTCTATCGTTCGAGCAACGAAGAACGGCAGTTCTTCATACATCGCTATGTTATCTCACAGGCAGTAAATATGAGCCCTATCGCCAGTACATACATGCCCTGTATAACAAGCAGCAGAGTAAAGAATTGCACTTGGGTGTTATAGGTTTTCCCCATTCTCTCACTGCCCACTTATCTGTAAAAATATGAATGCCTCATATCGTTAGGAATATGTTATTCATGACAGATTCCTACGAAGGTAAGTAAAAAGATGATATCCCAGAAACATCATTCATCGAAATCAGTACAATTCTATTTTTACAATATTTTTAATTTTCGGTATAACCGATTGGAACCTATTTCATCTAGTCAAAAAGTGTTTTAATAATAGCATTTGTCAAGCGCGACTGAGCCATCCCTGAGAAATGAGGTGATTCCCATCGTATTGAAATAAACCTGA